>NC_140931.1:186269750-186527250 GCF_014529385.1 Adiantum capillus-veneris
ATCATTTGGGACTGTCCTCAACAACGCACCGATGTTTAGAAGTTACCACACCTAGCATGCACGTGCGCGTGCGCATGCACACACACACACACACACACAAAATTGCAGCTTTGCATCCTCTGTTCATCGCCACAAAATCAAGCTTAGAACTTTCCTTCAAGTTGCAAAGTAAGAAATGGTAAGAATTCATGGTACTGGCAATCCCTAATGCTATATTGCCACTGGCAGCAGTCATTGAATATCTTGTACTTTGTACCCATTAAAGGTTTTATCAACATGGTAGTATACAACCATTTGGCATGGACTCAGCCTATTAGAAGGGATCTGCATGCTCAAGCTGGTTTCATCGCCCTCTCTTTATGCATTTTTTACAAGCCCATAAGTTGTTAACACAAAACACACACACACACACACACACACACACACACACACACACACACACACACACACACACACACATGCCAAAGTTTCCCTTGTAGTTTATCCATGATCGACAACCCTTCAAAATTGTCATTATGGCAAGCTTATCTACATGTATTGCAGGGTATTTTATCCAACATAGACACACATACATGGAGTAGGTTGTGCTGATTCAATTTCAACATTGGTGAAGTCATCACACACACACACACACACACACACACACACACACACACACACACACACACACACACACACACACACACACACACACACACACACACACACACACACACACACACACACACACACACACACACACACACACACACACACGGAGTACCCTCGAGTTAGAAGCTACAACAATCTATACGTCGAGAATGGGTTGGCTATCAGACCTACAAGCAGGTAGGTGCTCATTCACCTACTTAGAAGATAACTGTGACATGCTTAATTTATGATAATTTTGCGTGGTAACTCGTTGGATTTGGATATTTTTCATAAATAGGATAACCGTCATAAAATGATGAAATTGTTTATACCATGGTTATTCACAAAAGTTGAGATTGTTGACTGGTTTGTTATTAGAAAAGTTATACTTTGAGAATCACATTTTCAAATCACAATTTTTTCCCAAAACTGTATGCTACTAAATAGTTTTTTTTTAAAAACGCGAACGTAGAACTTGGAATTGCAATACTAGGACTTGGCTTGTGGTGTTGATGTATAAAGGGTCTTATGAGGTCGTGCCATACATGTTTATGCATGTGTGTGTACGTTCTCTCTCTCTCTCTCTCTCACACACACACACACACACACACACACACACACACACACACACACACACACACACACAATGTGTGTGTGTGTGTGTGGGAGAGAGGGAGAGAGAGAAAGAGGGGAAGGGAACATGAGAGGGAGGAGAGGGAAGGAGAATACCTGTATCTCCTTCCTCTCCTCGTGTGTGTGTGTGTGTGTGTGTGTATGTGTGTGTGTTTGTGTGAGAGTGAGAGAGAGAGAGAGAGAGAGAGAGAGAGAGAGAGGCACATGTATACTTGTTTCGCAAGAGTGCCAAAACTCAGATTTGAGATCTGAGTTTTTGGCGCTCGCAGATTATTTTTTTACAGGGTCGGCATCACTATACGCGTCGCTATGAGTGTCGCTATAGTATTTGTTGCATAGCCATGCGTATATCGATGCCGTAAATTTTCACATTTGAGTGCCACACTGCTATCATCGTTACTATGAAGAACCTCTTGTAGTGAGCAAACCAAACTCTCTACAGACTTTGACATCCTTCATAGGAGAACACGAAACAAAATTGGACGTTGGAGTGGTACCTTCTCAGTGGAAAGCCACAAAAAAATTTATGGATACCAAAAGTTTGCACGAACTGTTGACTGTTGTCTTCTCCTGTACAATGCAAGATTACTCTCTCAAAGTTGATGAAAATCAGACCACATCTATGGGGTCAAATGGGCAAAAACTTGGAAAAAATGGGGCTGAAAATCCATCCACAAGGTAAACCTGCAGATGAAATCATGTAAACAACACGGCCAAAGAAATCAAAAGCAAAGCTTGTGCCAGTGAATAACATTGGTGACTACTGCAAAGGAGAATAACGGAACACAAACTTACCACTAAAGTACAAGGGAGTAAAAATGATAGCAATTCTTGACAGTGGGGCTGGAATAGCCATTTCTAGGAAGGGAACCTGGGAGAATTGGGGAGACCAACTGTCAGGAAAATGCACATGAAGTTGCAACTAGCAGATGGATATGTGGAGAGATCCTTAGGAATGCTAGAACAAAATATTGTATTCTGTTGAGGAATAGAGTACGAACACACTTTTGCTATAGTTGACTTTGAAAAAGGAAACAACTTTGGGGTTATTCTGGGACGACCATTCATGCGTCAATTTAAAATGGTTCAACATTGAAGCTATGACCATCTCTACTTGTAGCATAAGGATGTCACAACAAGGGTCAGCAAAAGCGACCATATATAGAGATTGTATCCTAGAGCACTCAATAGAAGATGAGTCATATGTAAAGGATCCATTTCTAGAGGAACTATTTGAACCCTTTGGATGGGAGCAGATATTGGTAACTCTAAATGTGTGTGAATGAAAAAATGCCTACAAAATTTTGTGACAAGAATGACTATGACATAACTCCTTGTTTTAGGATAAAGGTATTAAAGGAAGGTAATGAAACTTGTGAGTATGAAAGCGGAAAAGGCGAGACAAACAATTTCATAAATCATGGGGTAGACTCATAAATGAAGAAAGAGCAGCAACCACGAGAATATGTCATCATTGACATACCTAAAGAATTGACAAACGTTGCTTCAAAGAAGACGACTTCAGAAAGTGCACAACTGAAAGAAATGAAGAATAAGTTCCACATCAGAAGTTCAACAAACTCATATCAAGAGAAGAACAAGGATCATGTAGAAGATCGATTGTCTCCTACAATGATCAAATTCAACATATGTGGAGAAACAAGAATCAAAATCATGTGTTTAGCTGTGGTCTCTCTCTCTCTCTCTCTCTCTCTCACACACACACACACACACACACACACACACACACACACACACACACACACACACACTGTCATTGTGTGAAGTACTAAGTGCATGAACTTCATCTCCTTCTCCAAGTTTGTTGAGAAGTTGAGAGCCTACACCAACACTATTGGCTATGGAATGCAAATCCAACCAAGAGCCATGCTTCAATGCTTAAGCTTGCCAACATCATCACCATCATTAATATGTTATTATGATATGCTAAGCAACAAGAGTGATGATAAGTGAGGAACTATTTCTTTCTTGTAATAATGATTATTCTTCCTCTTCCCTACCCTCATTCCCTGCGAGCTCTCTCCACCTTCGTGTTAGGTTTAATGGCCATGTGGCCGACCACCCATCACTAACTGCTACTAACCATAAGTGTACAACTATACACTTGTGTGAGCCACTAAGTACAATGTGTATTGTGCTTTACTTCATAAGATAGAGAAGAAAGAAAGGGGGCACACAGTATGTGTTGGCTCTCCCCTTCCAACTTGTGTGTGTGGCTATGGTGGTGTGTGTGTGCGTGTGTATTCCTCTTCCACTGTGCTCCCAGATCCCCTTCATTTGGTATCTGAGTGATTTTATTCTCAAAATTGTTTCCGCACACGTGCACTTCTAAGAGTACAAACAGAATTCCGATTTTGCCATCAGCTTTCCGAGAGCGTTTCCATCAGGTGTCTTAGAGTTTTACCCCGATTTCAAAGCCATTCGATCTATCAAAAACCTTATTTGAGCTATCGTTTAGGAGCTAAATTTTTCAGCCCTCTTTTGGTAGTTTGTGCTGTAGAGCTTCCATAGCCAGTTACAAGTATCATTGTTGCAGTCCCTAGTGAAGATTTCTATCTCAAAGAACACAACAAATGCACCCACTAAAAGTCTCTCCAGCCATCAGTTTCAACACTATCGTGAGTTGATGGGAATTGGGTGAAGAGTGGTTCTCTTCCATTCTTGTGGCCTCCCACATTGGCCATCAAGTGAGAGAATGTTAGGTTTAATGGCCATGTGGACGACCACCCATCACTAATTGCTACTAACCCTAAGTGTACAGCTATACACTTGTGTGAGCCACTAACACTAAGTACAATGTGTATTGTGCTTTAGTGCATAAGATAGAGAAGAAATAAAGGGGGCACATAATACGTGTTGGCTCTTCCCCTCCAAACTGTGTGTGTGGCTGTGGTGGTGTGTGTGTGTGTGAGTATGTGCATGCATATTCTCTTTTGCTATGCTCCCAGCTTTCCCCTTCACTTCGAAGGTGTTTGAGGTCTTGGGATTGAGGCCGGGACAAGTTAATGCTTTTATTTAGCTATTTTATGGGCATAATTGTGGTGCATGAAGCTCTCTATCTTCATTGCACCATCAAGTTTTCAAGGAACACAAAGCTTGTATTGTACCAAGTCTCTCTTTATGGGAGAAACTATAATACAAAAGCCTTTGGGGGGGGGGGGGGAGACTGGCTCCACATAAATCCAGTCCTCAACTGTTGTCAAGTTCTCTAATTATCTCTCTCTTGCAAAGTATTGTTCATGCTAAGTTAATTAAGTATAATGGTTATGTTGCTACCTCTAATCAAGTTCACCCTCTATTTTCTCAAAGTAGTCTCATAAAAACGTTCACTACAATTTTCTTAATTCTGTTGTTCTCAATCTTCATAGGCCATTTACATTACATTGGTATCAAAGCTATTGGTTTCTCTTTTCTTGCTTAAGAAAAGTGGTCCTTAAGTTTTCCATGAAAGGTTGGACCTGTTCATTGCAAGAGGGTAAGTGGGACATGGATCTATTATCCTGGCTGAAAAGGACTTAGTTCAAGGTACACCATTGGGAACTATAGACTTAATAATGGAGTCTCTTGGGGCTTGCCTTTGGCTTAACCACATTATTGAGCTACTAGCAAGCTCAACAAGACTCTTTGAAATCATCAGTCTCTAAATCACTGGTTTGCCTGTTTGAGAGATAATTTTCAAAGGTAAAAAAGAGAAGAAACTAAGGTTTTTGAGGGTACCAAAGCACAAAGTATCATATACATAAGTTTAAAGTAGCATGACTGACAATAATAAAGAGAGTAGAATGAATATTGAAAACTTTGATTCTGCACATGAAGGTGCTACGGATGATGCCCCAATGTTTGTGAACTATCTTGTTACTAGGTTGCAACAAGCTATGGGAACCCTGGACCTTATGTTAAGCTAGGCCTATGCTTGAGGTTCTTGATGATTAAAGTGCATGAGATAATTGATATCTAAGGTGCATGCTTAAGCTAGACGTGTGCTTGAAAGTTCAACTCCAATCCCTACAAGTCCTTGAGGCTAGGGGGATGAGAGAGAGAGAGAGAGAGAGAGAGAGCCCATACTCTTACTGATCCCATGCTTGTGACTAAGGTTCCTGAGGTGCTTAAGCATGTTGGGGGCCAAGGTGCTTGAGGGCTTGAAAGTCAAACCAATGCCTACAAAGGAGGGGGCGAGCCATGAGAGTAGGGGGTGGGGTTGAGTGATTACTGCCTCACCCAAAGGGTACCCCTTGCTCAAAGAGGCAAAAGGGACACATGTCAAGACCCTTGTTGGGTTGCCCTCATGGTGTGCCTAAAGCCTATTGGTTGACCCTTTAGAGAGGTCTAATGAGAATTTAGCTAATTAAATTAATTGTTTAAACTTTTATCAAGCCCTCTCTCTTAAAGGGGAAAGGAGGCCACTTGTCCAAAGGCTACCCCTATTGCTAGTTGTGACCAAGACTTTTGATTGGTTGGGATTTAGAAAGCCAATGAGCTACAAGCATGAGCTAAAAGAGGGGGTCAATCCAATAAACTAGGGGGCTTGGATGCAAGATATACCCCCCGAGGGCTCCCCCCCCCCCCCCACACACACACACACACACTCATTGTGTGAAGTGCTAAGTGCAAGAACTTCATATCCTTCTCCAAGCTTGGTGAGAAGTTGAGAGCCTACACCAACACTCTTGGCTATGGAATGCAAATCCAACCAAGAGCCATGCTTCAATGCTTAAGCTTTCCATCCTCTTCATCATCGTTACTATGCTATTATGATATGCTAAGCAACAAGATTGATGATAAGTGAGGAATTATTTCTTTCTTGTAAAAATAATGCTTCTTCTTCCTCTTCCCTACCCTCATTCCTTGCTAGATCTCTCCACCTTTGAAGGTGTTTGAGGTCTTGGGACTGAAGCTCGGGACAAGTTAATGCTTTTATTTAGTTAAGTTACGGGCATAATTGTGGTGCATGAAGCTCTCTATCTTCATTGCACCATCAAGGTTTCAAGGAACACAAAGCTTGTATTGTACCAATTCTCTCTTTATGGGAGAAAATAATACAAAATCCTTTTTTTTGGTGGTTGGGGGGGGGTGGGGAGGGGGGACTGGCTCCACATAAATCTGGTCCTCAATTGTTGTCAAGTTCTCTAATTCTCTCTCTTGCAAAGTATTGTTCATGCCAAGTTAATTAAGTATAACGGTTATGTTGCTACCTCTAGTCAAGTTCACCCTCTATTTTTTCAAAGTAGTCTGATAAAAATGCTCACTACAATTCTTTTTTAATTTAGCTATTCTCAATGTTCATAGGCCATTTCCATTACAATATCCTAGAGAGTATCATACTCCATAATGTAAAATGCAATGCATCTCATCTATTAAACTCCAAAGTTTAGGAATCTAGTATTTAACTTTTTCTTTCTCACCAAAAGGGGCCTTTCCACTCCTAATGCACAAACCGCCAAGGGCAAGCGATTGTATGCCAAGTGTGGGAATGTCCAGCATTTTATACGAGAATTTTGATACAATAATTAATGAAATAATATTTTCTAGGATAATTTTTTTTGACACAATAAAAAATTCGAATGTAAGTCAAATTTGAATAGCTCCTTCTCACTTTATCAAGTCAAAGTGAATGTATCGTTAGCATTTTTGAAAGGTCACTTGCTTGAGGAAGTGCTCAGAATGCAGCCTTAATGTTTTTTTCAAAAGGGAGAGAAAAAGAACATGTATAAACTACAAAGATCTTTGTAGCATTTAAAGCAGCTGATGTGCTTTTTGTTTAAGAAATAACATGCCTGCCTAAGTACATGTGGTTTTCTTTAATAGTCCCATAAATGAGATGACATTGAAGGTGAGGTGTGCAAAATATTGTACTTCATGTGGACAAGGTGGTGCTTGTTAGAGAGTGACGATGGAAATGACAGTGATCCATTCATGATCAAAGAGGATTGAATAGTCATGGCTTGTTGAAGTGTGTGCAATGTTTATCTTTTATAGATGAAGAGAAGCATCTTGTGGCTTACATCAGATGCAATGCAAGTAGGAACAATCGACTCCTCTTCAAAAAGATGATTTTGGACTTTTGTGAAATGCATATTTTCCAGGTTGGTATCACATGGGCGGTTCGTGCACATAGTAGATGGGAGTATTCATTTCATGGAAATAATCTCATGAGTAATCATCTCATGGAGATACTCTTTTCATGGGGTAATTATTTCATACAAGAGTATTTTCACAAAAAAGATAAAGATCATAAGCTAAATTCCATGCTCAACAACCTTCCCTTGGGGTTTTAACTCTTACAAGATGTAAACAAGCATTTGTATCCTCCCCTTGAGCCCAAGCTCGTCTAGGCTATCTTAGAAATGTGCAATGCAATACCACGTACATCATAATGTGTTCACTTTTGAATATTACAATTTGATGCATGGTAGACACTACTTGTTGCCCTCTTCTTCTTGTTTTTCATGTCCATCTACTACATGTCCATCTACTACATGTCTTTGTGGTGCTATTGTTTTTTGTTGCTACCACTCTTTGTAGAAACACCTTGCTATTGTGACATCCTTTTGTCACAATGAGGACACATGTTGTTTGGTAGAAATCCTGGCTTGATGACCTAGCCTACCATATGTTAGGCACTTTTTTTTTTCCTTTGATGATGATGATGATGAGAGGACCTCCCCAAGAAGTTCTTTGCAATTTTATTTTGTGTTGTTTTTCTTCACCTTGTAGAGAATTTATTACATCTTGCAAATCTAGTGTATGGTATTTGTCCTCTATTATGGCGAGTATATGATCAAATTAAGGTGGAAGATCACTTAAAAGTTTGGCTCTCTTTTCGTCCCTTGGAAACTCAAAGTTTTTGTGTGTGTATACTTTTGAGCCTATTGACTAGGCTAGCCATGTCTTCAACTTTTTGCATTACATTGTTGATGTTTTTCATGTTGACCTTGTTAGGAAATAAGACGTAGCTAAATAGATTTTTGAGTAGATTACTTAATGGAGAGAGATAGATTTCACACACAAGAGATTATAGAAGAGAGAGAGAGAGAGAGAGAGAGAGAGAGAGAGAGAGAGAGAGTACACACGATATACGTGGTTCACCCAATGTGGGCTACGTCCACGGGAAAGCAGCCACTCAATGGTTTTAGCACTTCAAAAGAAGAAGTAGTTTACAAAAGGATTAAACCCTTAATAGAGCTCCCGCCTTGCTTCACTCTCACCACCTCACACTCACCTTGTTGCATCAACTTCACACTATGAAATGTGTGTAGAAATGGCCTCCTTTTATAGGCCAAAAGGGCTGCCCTCTCTTATGAGAGACAGCCATGTGTAGCCGCCCTTGTGCGAATAAGTCCAAATCGGACCCTCCAATCCGCCCATGTGTGGCCGCCCTTGAGAAGACAAGTCCGCTTTTGAATTCGGCCACTGGCCATTGAATTCGGCCACCGGCCACCGGCCATTGACTTTCGACCACCGGCCACCGGCCATTGACTACCGACCACCGGCCAACCAACCGGTTGTTTTCTGACCACTTTCCGGCCGCCGTCCGGCCATAATATTCCAGTGAAAAAAAAAGTCTCGGGGGCCTCCACCCCCGAGGCCTCTAAAGTTGCCCCTGATTCTTGTCCGTGAAAATTTTGGTTTCCGGTGAGTGATTTTCCTTCATGCACGATGGCTTCTCCTCATAATGGGGGCCTTACAAATGTGCGCTTTTACCACAGAAAATTACAAGGGTAAATCAGGCTCCGTACTTAACAATCTCCCACTTGGAGACTGATCTCCATACCAAACCTGTGACTGCTTTCCATCTTGGCTTCTTATCCTTGAATGACGGTTGAAGATGAGCAAAAGCTCAACTTCTCCTTGTTGACCACCTTTGTAAACATGTCTGCAGGATTTTCACTTGTATGCACCTTTCCTAGCTTTAGCTGTCCCTCTTCCAAAAGAGTGCGTATGAAGTGATATCTCACCTCAATGTGCTTTGTCCTTGAATGAAAGGCTGAGTTCTTTGCAAGATGGATAGCGCTTTGGCTATCACTGTACAAGACACAATTGTCTTGTTTGAATCCAAGCTCTTCTAAGAATCTGTGAAGCCACAGAATTTCTTTGCTTGCCTCCGTCATTGCTACATACTCTGCTTCCGTGGTAGAAAGTGAAACCACTTTCTGCAGCTTTGAAGCCCAGCTTACTGCTGTGCCTCCAACAGTGACACATAGCCAGTAGTGCTCCTTCGAGTATCTTTGTCACTTGCCATATCTGCATCAGCATACCGTTCTAGAAAAATATCAGTTCCTCCAAAATACAAAGCATTTTTTGTTGTCCCTTTTAGATACCTAAGTATCCACTTCACAGCTTGCCAATGCTCTTTACCTGGGTTGTCCATGAACCTACTCACAACTCCCACTACATGTGCAATGTCTGGCCTTGTCCAGACCATAGCGTACATTAGAGAACCTACTGCTGCAGCATATGGAACTTTAGACATATAGGCTATCTCCTCTTGTGTCTTTGGACACATATCCTTCGTTAGTTTAAAATGACCAGCCAAAGGTGTAGAAACTGGTTTTGCATTTTGCATTGCAAACCTTTCTAGTACCTTCTTGATGTAATCTTCTTGAGATAGCTTTATTGTCTTCTTCGTCCCGTCCCTTGATATTTTCATACCAAGTATCCTCTTTGCAGCACCTAAATCTTTCATTGAAAAAGATTTGGATAGCTCCTCTTTTAGGTCTTTGATGTCCTGCATGTTAGCATTTGCAATCAACATACAACATTAGGATGATGAATTTCCCATCTCCCAAATTCTTCGTATAGACGCAGTGATCCGAGTTGCATCTTGTGAATCCATGATCCAACATCCATCGATCAAACTTCAAGTACCATTGTCTTGATGCTTGCTTTAAACCATACAAGCTCTTCTTTAATTTGCAAACCATTTTCTCCTTACCTTTTACTTCATACCTTTTTGGTTGAAGCATGTAGATTTCCTCCTCTAAGTCACCATGAGGGAATGCCGTATTTACATCCATTTGCTCGAGATTTAGATCATGAGCAGCCACAAGGCTTAAGACAAGCTTAATTGAGTTCATTTTTACAACAGGAGAAAATATTTCATTGAAGTCAATACCTTTCTTTTGAGAAAAACCTTTTACCACAATCCTAGACTTGTACCTTTTCTTCCCACCTTCTTCTTCCTTCAGCTTGTACACCCATTTGTTTTGAAGTGCCCGCTTACCTTTAGACAACTCAACCAACTCCCATGTTTGGTTGCGATGTAGTGATTCCATCTCCACTTGCATGCTCTTTGTCCATTCTTCTTTGGATTCATGTTGCATGGCTTCTTCGTATGATTCCGGCTCTCCAGAATCTGAGATCAAGAGATGGTTGAAGCAAGGAACAAACCTTTCTGGAGGTCTACTTGCTCTTGTAGATCTTCGGGGAATAGGTTGAGGCTCCTCATTTGGTTGACGTTGTTGCACATTGTCACCGTTTGCAGTCCTTGAGTCTTCACCGTCCTCAAGCTCCATGTACTCATCACCTATTTCTTTTGTTTGTTTTCTTTCCAAGTAATCTTTGTACATATTTTTTTCATTAAAAATTACATCTCTACTCCTTAAGATTTTACCATCTTCAGGATTCCATAGGCGATACCCAAAGTCTCCTTCTCCATAGCCAATGAAGAAACACTTTTTGGACTTTGCATCTAGCTTTGATCTTAGGCTTCTATCTATGTGCATGAAAGCCTCACACCCAAACACTTTGAGAAATGCATAATTCACCGGTTTACCTGTCCATGCCTCTTCTGGAACTCCCCCATCCAATGCCGTTGAGGGTGACCGATTGATTAAGTACATAGACGTACTTACAGCTTCCGCCCAAATCTCAAGGGGTAGGCCTGCATGTAGCCGCATGCTTTGTGCTCGTTCCATGATTGTCCTGTTCATCCTTTCCAAAATCCCATTTTGTTGAGGTGTCCTTGGGGTTGTCCTTTGCCTCCGAATGCCATTGCTAGCACAAAAGCTTTCAAAAGCTTGGCTGCAATATTCACCTCCATTGTCGAATCTGAGGCATTTAACCTTGGTACCTGTTTCATTCTCCACATAGGCTTTCCACCTTTGAAATATGGAAAATACATCGGATTTATTCTTCATGACATAAACCCATGTTTTTCTAGTCGCATCGTCTATGAATGTTACATAGTACAATGAGCCACCAAGTGATGGTGTACTTGCAGGACCCCAAACATCAGAATGAACCAACTCAAGTTTTTTATTTTTTCTTTCATTTCCTGATTTTTGAAATTTTACCCTCTTTTGTTTACCATAAACACAATCTTCACAGAACTCTAAGTCCACTTCTTTCAAACCTGGTAGAAGCTTATTTGTTTGAAGGATTTGCATTCCTTTGGCACTCATATGCCCAAGTCGGTAGTGCCACACCGCACTGTCAACTTCTGTAGTTGCTGCACAAGCTGAAGGTTGCGTGCTAACAGTACACAAGTAAAGTGTACCGACTTTTTCTCCCTTGGCAACCACCAAAGATCCCTTTGAGATCTTCCACATTTTGTTTCCGAATGCAATGTTGTGACCTTCATCGTCCAATTGTCCTGTAGAGATCAAATTTTTGCGAAGAGAAGGAACATGCCTAACATCTTTAAACTTCCATTCATTTCCGTTAGCAGTTTTGACAGAAACTGTACCTTTGCCGACAATCTTACAAGCTTCATCATCTCCCAAGTATACATACCCAAAATTACCTTTGGTGTAGTCTTGGAAATGTTGCTTGTGTGGTGTCGCATGGAATGAAGCCCCAGAATCTACTATCCAGGAATTAAACACATTGTCTAATGAGAGAATTAGAGCATCTTGCTCTACTTTATCTGCCACATTGGCCTCCGATGTTGGCTTGTTGTTTTGAGACTCTGTCTCCTTCTTCTTCTTGGACCAGCAATCCTTCTTGACATGGCCCTTCTTGTCGCAGTTCCAACATTCAAGAACCGACTTTGTGCGTGACTTGCTCCGCCTTGAGCGATCACGATCCTTTTGGTTTTTGAACCTCTCCTTAGTCCTTCCTCTTGTTTCCACTGATAGTACAACACTTGATGATTCTCCTGTGCTTCTCCTTCGCATTTCCTCGCTTAGGAGAACACCGACAACATCATCAAACTTAAGAGTATTTGTGCCAGAGATAGAATTACTTACAGCCATCACAAGGCTGTCCCAACTATCCGGTAGAGATGATAGTATAAGGAGAGCTCGCACTTCGTCATAGAAATTGATTTTCATTGATCAAAGTTGACTTATGTTTGTGTTAAAGTCATTTAGGTGTTCTGCAACTGAACCATTCTCTGCCATCTTTAGATTGAACAAGCGCTTCATAAGAAATACCTTATTGGATGCCGATGGTTTCTCGTAGAAGTCGTCAAGTGACTTCATCAAGTCCTCCGTGGTCTTCATCTCCAAAACATTGAAGGCCACCATTGACGCCAAGCTTAACCGGATTGTTCCCAGTGCCTTTCGATCAAGGACAATCCATGCTTCATCTGCCATTGTTGCGGGCTTCTTCGCAAGACCGCCTAGTGGCAAATAGAGGTCCTTCTGGTAGAGATAGTCTTCAGTCTGCATCTTCCAATGTTGGTAGTTTTTGCCGTTGAACTTCTCAATCTTGAGCTTCCCTTCCTCCGCCATAACTCCAATCAATTCAAGGAATCCTTTCCTTGAGATAATTTAGCTACGAGCAAACCTTGCTCTGATACCAGTTGTTAGGAAATAAGACGTAGCTAAAGAGATTGTTGAGTAGATTACTTAATGGAGAGAGATAGATTTCACACACAAGAGATTATAGAGTAGAGAGAGAGAGAGTACACATGATATACGTGGTTCACCCAATAAGGGCTACGTCCACGGGAAAGCAGCCACTCAATGGCTTTAGCACTTCAAAAGAAGAAGTAGTTTACAAAGGGATCAAACCCTTAATAGAGCTCCGGCCTTGCTTCACTCTCACCACCTCACACTCACCTTGTTGCATCAACTTCACACTATGAAATGTGTGTAGAAATGGCCTCCTTTTATAGACCAAAAGGGCTGCCCTCTCTTATGAGAGACAGCCATGTGTAGCCGCCCTTGTGCGAATAAGTCCAAATCAGACCCTCCAATCCGCCCATGTGTGGCCGCCCTTGAGAAGACAAGTCCGCTTTTGAATTCGGCCACCGGCCATTGACTTTCGACCACCGGTCAACGGACCGGTTGTTTTCCGACCACTTTTCGGCCGCCGTCCGGCCATAATATTCCGGCGAAAAAAAAGTCTCGGGGACCTCCGCCCCCGAGGCCTCTAAAGTTGCCCCTGATTCTTGTTCGTGAAAATTTTGGTTTCCGGTGAGTGATTTTCCTTCACGCACGATGGCTTCTCCTCATAATGGGGGCCTTACAAATGTGCGCTTTTACCACAGAAAATTACAAGGGTAAATCAGGCTCCATACTTAACAGACCTTGCTTCCTTGAGCTTGGTTCTAAATTTCTTTTCCAAAACATCCCATGTATTGTTTGCGCTACAACATTCATCTATAAATTTCACATTTTTGTCACGGAGAGATGTGATAAGTATTCCTACATCTTCTTATCTTTGGCAATGACTTGTGCCTAACCTGCCTAGTTTAGGTGCCTTCACTTGATTTTTGGTCTAATGTTGCCTTCACTATTATCCAAAGATTATTTTATATGAGAGAATAGCTTGGATTAATCTTCCATGTGTAATCCTTCTCGATTAAATTTCTCAATTCCCTTTTCTCCTAGTATGCTCATGAAGAGGTTTTATCCCTTGCTTATTTACTGCGGCCACTTCTAGCTATGAAATTGGTAGATTTTGCAGGTGGTGGTGATTACAAGATAGGTTTTGTAGCTTTGGATGGTTGTGGTTGGGTCAGATGTATGTTGTCTGGTTGAGTACATTTGGCTCAAATGCCTTTTAAGACCATATTAGATAAAATAGGAAAAGTTTCATATTATGGGAATTTTGAAGTTGGTGCATTTTGCATAATGTGGGAAATTTTCACATATTTGGGACCCCCCCCCCCCCCCCCCCCCTTCCTCTCTCTCTCTCTCTTCCCAATCATGCAAATGCAACAAAGGAGCTTTCGAAGAGATTGATAGTTCTTAAAAAAAGGTGGTGTTTCTAAACAACATAAATAAAGGGAGATGAAAACAACATTTGGGCTTTTATATTTTTTAAGGATTTCATGCATCTTGATGGGATTGCATATCTCTAATTATATACAATCCTTGTTGAGATTTCTTAGCTTCCCTTGTTGGTATCTTTATTCTTGTATGCAATCCCAGATTTTAGGTCTCCATGAACAAACAATTACATCAGTAACTTTCCAAACATGAGGATTTACTTTTTTCTCTATCTAAAAGCCTTTCCACCAATCAACATAGACCTCCACATCTACCAAGCCACTTATTGTCGCACATTGTGTTGGATATTGTATCAGTACATTCTTAGAGTTGTGTGATTGTTTAATCCATTTCAATGTCTGACATAGCCATTGCAAGCCAAATAGGATACACATCTTGATTTAAAGGGAGCCATAGAACAAAATCTCCTTACTAGGTGGACATCTACAAGTGGGTTGAAGTCTTCCCTTGGTTTTTCTCTTTGAGGCCCACAATAATGATCATTTAATTCCTCATATTCTGAAAATCTTATGAGATCCAATTGGGTATCCATGGAATCAACAAATCTAGGACCTTGAGTTTTGGGCCAAAAATGCATGTGCAACCCAATATGGACGGGATGGGTTTATCAAAGCTCATGTATTACATCATTCATATAGTTTATCACATGTTTGTATTAGTGTGAATGAAAGATCCAATTCCAATGTTTGCCAAAATTTAATATAATCCTATATCCCTAGGATGACTTTGTAGTGGCCTTTAACATACCGAGCCATTGGTAATAGATGAGGGTCATCAACTACTAGCATTGACTTGCCATTGTTATCTTACTTCCATAGTGTAATACCATCACTTGGCCTCCAATCTGGTGTGGCACAATGTACTTTGTATTGCATCATTGGTGTGTCCCCATTCATGACAAGAAGTGAAATCGAAGCGATCATGAATGGTCTACGAGTGCATCCTGCAATTTTTTTGAAATAACATTTTAGACAACATAGATTTTATAGAAATTGCATTGAGGTTATATACATCATTTTTCAAACTAATAGACTAAAAGAGTAATAGATCAAAACCAAATTCTCAATTGATATTACATCTTGTACTAGTCAAATGGTCCTGGAAAACTCAGTAAGAGTAAAATGGTCCAAATAGCATTCCTGAAGTGCATTTTAAAAATCTACTATTTCCTAGGAATACGATGAAACTCCTACCAAAGATATTCTTACTTCACATTTGTACAATAAATCATGGACTTGGGACAATGCATCTTGTCAAGGTCTTGTGTGGAAGCACCAAAGCATGGTTATGGGACTATGCAAAATTTGTTCATTCAAGCATCGCCACTCATGAGACCAAGTATCTCATCATGGGATTGGGATAAAGCATCAAAGACTGGTTTTTAGACCAAGAATCCAACCATGGCCTTGGAATAAAGCTTTGGGAGTAATCACTCATTATTTGCATTTATGCATGACATGGGAAACAACTCATTGTAGATTGGTATAGGGAGCAAGCACATCGTTTTTCTAAGGCTTCACATTATCTTTCCAAAAGATTTATTTGTCCTAGGATTTAACAAAGCATGGACTTACGAGCTTTGTCCTTAGAGAAAACATGGTCTAAGGAGCATTGTCTTGAGAACAAGCTTGGTCCTAGGACCAAGCATCCAAGCTTTCAAAGTCTTGTGACCAGGCATTTGAGTGCAATCTTGGGAGCAAGAATCATATTATGGTATTCAAAGATAGCACCCAAGCATGGTCATGGGACCATCAAAACTTTGTGCATTTAATTTAAAGCATTTTCATGGGATTAGCTTTCAAGCATCCAATTTTTTTCTAAGGATAAAGCATCCAATCATGTCCTCTAGATAAAAAATCTTGGGACCAACCATGCCCTCTTTGCATTCATGCATGGCTTAAGAACATCTAGAGGCAAAACCACCTTGTGAACTCCATGTGTGGAATCTATAACCTGTTGTAAAAGCCTTCTTGCATCCTCCAAGACTTGATCCATCCATACTTCCTTGGCCAACCAAGGGATATAGAAATGATCTCCCAAAGGCATTCCAAAACTTTGGCGAAAGTTCTCATCTGCTCCCAAAAACTTTAGCAATTTTATTTTTAGCTCTTGAGAACATGTAGCACAAGATATAGAGTAGAGTTTCTCTATTGTAATCTTGAATTTTTCATCCTCAAAAGGAAGACTCCATAAAATTAGAAACCATTCTTCTCCATTAGCAGGATTCACCATGGATAGATTCTACAATAACCAAAAAAAATAAACAAACAAATCTTTTTATTATACTTTTAATAGAGTGTTGTACTCACCCTAGTCATGAGTCTATTGTAAGCTTTAACAACATTCCTCTTTGCTTGAATCTCAACCCTCAAACGTTCATCTTGTGACAAAGTAAGAGGTATCTTATTTAATGCTACCTGTAAATCAGATTTCCATTTATTCTGCATACATCATTTCAATAAAATGTATCAAGAACCAAAAAGATTATTAGAATCTTACCAAATCTTAACAAATTTAAGTACATACCCCATAAACCATGGGACCAAGGATAGATTGAGTAAGAGGATACCAAACCCTCTTTCCTGATTGTGCTTCTTGAGCCCTTTCTTTCTCCATTGACACTCGTTCAGCCTAAGTAAAATTTTCACTAATTTGAGACCCATCTAAAGAACAAATGGTACTTGTATGATACAAGTAGTCTTTGAGGTTGGTCTTAATGATTTCTTCTTCATTCATTCTACATAAACAATAAACCATAAAAAAATTACCTCAAGACGTATCATTAAAACAAAGAAAAAGAAAAATTTAATGTACAAATGAAAATAAGACTTACATGTTCAATCTTTGAAGAGCAGCAATTAATCTCAACTCCTCTTGTTGGTTAGGAACAATAAATTGTGCCAAAACCCTCACATGTTTCTTCTTGTCATTACGTGAGACCTCGCTTATGCTCTCTATCCAAGAGGCCGCTCGATGATTCCCTTCCCAGACAAAGAACATCTTTCCCTTCAACATGGATTATTGATCGTTGTTTTCAAGCTCATCCTCAAACTCTTTGTTAACCATATGCCAATACTTGTCCCAAGTTTTTGTAATGTCCTCATTAACATCTCTACTTGAACCATCAGGAAGATTTATGGATAAGATGAACATACCTTTCATCTTAAGGTACCCTTCTTCTTCAAAAACCTTCTTAAGTAGAGAAAGGTCCCTTCTAAGCTCTCGTACTCTCTCATTTATCAAACACCTACAAAGAGGAATCATAGGGGGTATACATCCTTTATTGAGGGTTAAACTGTCTATAAACTCGGAGCCTTGAGGCCTGATAATAGCTTGTGGGATGACCTCCTCAACCTCCTTGTCATCTGTCACCTTCTCATTGTCCTTCATACCCCCATCTACATCCTTATCATAATTAGTGGCCTCTTTATCTCCTTGATCATCATGAATGTCTTCTACTTGTTGATTAGCCTGAGCATTTTCAGCTTTATCAACTAATTTTTCGCTATCCTTGCTGCTAGCAACAGATTTCCTCTTCTTGCGTATGACTTTGGGTGAACCTTTTGTCCTCTTTCCAAAGCACAAATAAAGAACAAATAAGCATATCAACAAAAATATTAAACTTACGTACATTTAAAATTTCTTCAAAACAAGATGCTTATTTATGGGCCAAATTTAAAATTCAAAACTTAAGAACATGCATTTCAGTCAAAATCCGACATCACATGCATTGTGTGTGTGTGTGTGTGTGTGTGTGTGTGTTTTTGCGAAGGTCTTAGCATTGGCCTTCTATGCTTAAAACCAGCCCCACTCCTATGTATATGCATCATACACATCTCAACCAATCACCAATCCATACTGGGTACCTCCTACAATCAACGTATTGGCAAGAGATGCCAATTGAAGTACAATCAAACAGTAGCCTCTTCCAAAAATGGGGGAAGAGCCTCGGCACTTACACAAACACTCGAAATACTGTTGGTTTGAAATACTCCAGATAGTTTCTGACATTTTAAGTGCAATGGCATGTTAGAGGCAGTTTATAGCCAATGGGCTTCATGGCCAAAGCAAATGGGAAAAGAAGTCCAACCAGAAAATTTAACCTCCGCCATTAACACATCCACAGTAAGATATGTGAAGGACGAACGGTCGTTATCTCCCTTAACCGATGGCTACTGTTTGATTGTACTTCAATTGGCATCGCATTTAGCCTACACCATCTGTGGCTCCCGACCACCAATCCCTGTCAAATAATTTCTGTTTACAACTGTACAATATCACAGAATGGTGTTTATTGTTGATGTTATGGTGGAGTTAGAGATGAAGTAATAACTTCGAGAACTCGCAAGAAATGCGGAGTGTAACACCAAAGAGGAGTTATGCTCCAACACCATAGATGAGTTATGCCCCAACTCTTTTGATGATGCCCCGCATATGCTCCCCCCGCCCCCATGCAACCTTCCAATGATGAATACCCAGGCAGGGTTTCGCCGGCGAAACCCCTGGCATGGAGCAGTGTTGAAAAGAACTTTCCTCATCTTATGGCTTGACTGAGATATGTATGCCTTTCGACTGAGATATGTATGCATTTCGACTGAGATATGAATGCCTTTCGACTGAGATATATTGGAATTTTACTGAGATATGTATGCATTTCAATGGGGAAAAGAAGCTCATAACACAGTTGAAGGTCAAAGGTGTGGAAAGCCAATACACAGCTAGCAAGTCCCATGTTGGTCAAGAATCTACGTATTCACAGGTATTTTGCCGGCGAAACCCAATCTTGCCAAGAGCCCCAAGCCACCTGCTCAGTCATTGCCATGGCATCATCCACTCTTACATGGTGTTGGAGGTTAAAAGTTAAGTGTTTCGCCGTCGAAACTACCTGGTCTGTGCATAATTTCAAGAGATTTCAAGAGGTGAAATTTAGATTTGTTGAACTGAGCTTCGCCAGCCTGTAGATCATGCTTAGACATGCTGAGACATGTTCTAAAACACATCTTGACAGATGATTGGGAAGAAGGCACATGTTCTATTTGGCAAAAGAGCTTCGCCCGCCTATAGATCATGCTTAGACATGTTCTAAAACACATCTTGAAAGATGATTGGGAAGAAGGCACATGTTTGATACTACAGTTTGGATAATTTAGGTAATTACAAGCAAGGAAAATGGCAAGGAATAGGCTCTCTGTTTTGGGCTATGTTTAGAATCTATGAATTAGAGAGATGAAGCAACAGCTTCTGTCGAACGATCACTGACATACAGCAGTAGCAGGCTAGTATATCACATCATTGACTTAATTTAAATCTCTCAATTGCCATGGCATCAATACCTGCTCGCAATAGCTCTCAGGCACCTACACAGGCAATTCATTCTCAAGGGGAACCTGCTCGCAATACCTCTCAGGCACCTGCTCGCAATTCATCAATACCTGCTCGCAATAGCTCTCAGGCACCTGCGCAAGGGGCACCTACACACTTACTACAACAGATTTTGCAATAGATCACGCGTTTTTGCATCAAATTTGCAACACATCACACGTCCTTGGCGGCTATCAGCAGGCTTGTATCCTTTCGCAAAATCAGCAAAGGTTGATTAACCTCTGGAAAGTAAAGGGCACCTGCACAGTAAGTGTTTCGCCCCCGAAACTACCTGGTCTGGTCATGCGTTTTTCTCAGTGGGTGGGGGCCCCTTTAGAAGGGCCGTCTGGACCAAGAGCAGCCTGCTACTGTGTGTGAGGGTCAAGTCGAGCTACTGTGTGCGAGGGTCAATGATAGGGGCTGCCCCCGACTTTGTCAAGGATAGGGATTGTGTGCCCTCGAGGGTCAAGTCAAGCAGCACAGCATGCTACTGTGTGCACCCGAAACCAATTTGCTAAGATATAGAGGAGTTTCGCTGCCGAAACCCCTCCACGACCTGGTAGCAAAAACAACAGAGAGAGAGAGAGGAGTACCTGTTCACGTTTCTGCTGATTGCGCCGTTTCATTGTGTGCTGTAGGGATCGCACACAGAGCTACGTTTTCAAGCTGTCCACACAATAAAAGACCACGGCGTGTAGGAAATTTTAAATCTATTTATTGCATATATGAAAAATATAAAAATGATAATACAAGATATATAATAAAAATGATAACAATGCTTGAGTCATATCTAAAGTAAGATACTCCGCATTGAATACCGCCAATCTTCACTTTAAAACAGAATATTTGTGATTTATTGTTCACTCTCATACCATCATATATACGAGTCTTGTTCTCTGTTTAACACTATTGTTTGCCACTTTCGCCTTTTGCCTTCTACTTTCTGCAAATATGAATACTGCAATTATACGAGATGAGAGCAGCACTAAACAGATAGAGCTTTCAACTCAAAACAGTGTTGTGGAGATCTCACGCCATGAGTTAAGTGCACGTTTTAGATTAGTAGAGCATACAATAAGTTTGCATCAATTATTTGGTGAGCAGAATGAAGGTCTTTCTTTTGAGGTGCCAAATATTCATAGAGGAGAGAATACTGTGTTTCAATTGGATATTCAATTTGGAAGGACATTTGTTTTGCATGGCAGACAGCTATCAAGACAAGCTCCTGTTATAGAAATTGAGGAAGAGTGTTCAATATAGCAGGCAGTGGAGGAGAAAGGTGAGCCAAAAGCAATAGAGATTGCTAGCTTGGAAACTTCCACTGCACATAGCATAGTTGAGATGCTTAGAAATCTGCCACAAAAGAACTCTTTAAGAGCAAACTTTGAGCTAGTTCGCGAGATAAGAAAGATTGATGAGCTACCACAAAGATATGATGGAAACATCATGTTTGAGCTTCCATATGCAGACCCTACCAACAGAACAACAGGAGCAAATGACAAATTTGATGGACATGTTTGGACAAATGCGGTAACAAGCAATATTGCTGGATTTGATGGGATTTTCAGATTCAAAAAATGTGGTGGACACTTGATGTGCCTAAACAATATATGTTCAGGAGTACAAAGATAAAAAGAAATGAACGAAAAGTTTTGGACAGGGCGTTTGTCAAAAGTCTGTCCCTCAGGATCCACGACAGGCAGCTTTGGAAGCCTAAAATGCTTTTATTGTAATCTTCCCCCAACTTGCATCTCTGAATGCCCTTGTAAGCTCATTCTTTGCTTGCCCTCAGAGATCCCCGGTAAGAGAATAACGAGAGGGATTCTTCACATGGGTTGTCACTTACACCCAGTTGCTGAGGGTGTTGCAAAACAAGCAATGGTGGATGTTAAAGTCAAAGTGAAGGACGTGATATCTAAAGATTTTGTGGGTAGGCCAAGGTCTCTCCAACAAAAATTGGCAAAGGAAATAGTACTGCAATCAGCACTTTTTAAAGACCACTCTTCTAAGACAATGATTTCTGACAAGGACTTAGGTGAGGTCCTTGCTAAACTTGCACCTACACTTGACAAACGAAGATTGTCATGGTGGAGGAAAGAAGCACAAGAGGTGGTCGGCCAACCCACTACTGGCTATGATTCCATTTTTAGTTTGAAGAAGCGCTTGCTTTTTGACTTTTTTCAAAGCATGGCCTTTCCTGGTCAACTAGAGTTCTCTGGCTTTGATAGATGTCACATTTTTAAAATGTCAACCCAAGGACCTGGCAATGGTGTTGATTTGGTTAATAAAATGCGTCCTGGTGGCGAATTGGAAAGTTGTTGGGTTTTCTTTGATTTTGTTAAAAGAATGCAAGAATGGACAACTATGGCATGCCATGTATATAACCCTTATGTTCAAGAAATGCAAACCATAGCTATTGGAGATTTTAAAGTGGAAGATACTAAAGCTCAAACTCTTTTTTGGATGCTACTGAATCGAGTGATGCAAAAGGAGGGTTACAAAAAGGATGAATTCAAAGGAGTTATGGCTGATGAAGCTCAGGCAAATTGGCGAGCTGTGAGGACAGTTTTTAATGGAGGCCCTAATAATGTTATGGTTGGATAGGAAAGATCATGCTCATTTCACTGGGAACAGAGTATGCAGCAACATGCAAGAAAATGTATCCTTCCCCACAGTCAAGAAGAGTTTAAACAAAGGTGTAGAGCATGGAGGATTGCACCTTTTGAAGAGGCTGCCGAAACAGAATTGGACAATCTACGTATGTGGTTGAGAAAAGGACATTTAGACAAGACGAAGATTTCAATTCTCGAGACATGGCTTGTCCGGTGGCATGCCAGAGTTGCACATTGGGGTGAATACATGGTCAAGGTGAGTCATTGTTAAGTATTTAGAGCAGATAAAATAATTGCAAGTTTAAATGTTCTAAATTTATTTCAGGCTTTGGAGGGGAGTGACAGGCAACTAGTACCACAGGCAAACTTAGTGGAGTCCGTGCATGGGAGCTGGTTAGCTTCCAATGATGGGGTTAAATATATTTCTCTATACAATGCTTGCTACGGTGATCTTTGTACTGTTCTTTTGCAGCAGTCAAAATATGATTCTTTTCTTAAGCGTGGACACCTTGGATGTGGCCTTGGAATTGAGAAAATTAAAAAGAGATGAGCTTTATCTAGTGCAACCCTCCCAAGACCTACAGAAGTGGTGGACCTAACTAATCAGGTAGCAGTTGAGCTTAATGCTGCCAGTAGAAACTTTTTGGCAGATGGTGATTCAAGGACAGTGAGGCGACGACGACAAGGCAAACACAATAATCCAATTAGAGATAGAGATTCACATCGGCATGAATTTGAGTATGTCACACAACCTGCACGTCGCTCAACTCGACCTACCCATAGATCAATTGGAATACAAACCACTATTGAGGTGGATGTTCACCACACACGATGGGCTATTCGAAGGACAAATCCAGGGAGTGAAGTGCGATGCCAAGGATACTTACGACATAAAAACAAAAAGTGCAATGAGCTAATTGATAAGAAGGGTAGAGGAGGATTATTAGGGGTGCCTGCCCCTTGTTTTGAGGGTCTCATTGAAATTTCTTCAGGTCTTAGAAAACAATTTGTATGGTTCTATGGCAACAACATTGATCATACATGGGAGCCATCAAAAATTGTGAAGGAGAGACCAGCAAACCGTCCTACTATATGGCCAATTGCAAAAGGAACATCCTTAGATTATACAGAAATAAAAGCATTGTGGGCTGCAGGATTTGACTTGCAGAATATTGAAACTACATCACAACAAAATGCAAATTTGGTGCACAATGCAGATGATGCTGATGTGCGTCCTAAGCACCGTGATGGTAGGGTGGTGGTGGTCACTAGGGTCATAACAAAAGAGATGGAGGCAAGAATTAACAGAGCTGCAGAGTTGATTTGCACAATTCATGGCCAACGTGTGGTGATTCAAAATGAGCATGTGGAATTTACTTTGACAACCAGTACAAGAGAGCAAAATGAGGAGAGCTATTTGGTGGTAGTGTCCATATTTCCTTCTTGCACATGTGAGGATTTCCAAAAGCATTTACGAGAGGGTAAAAAATATATGCCTTGCAAGCATCTTTATTTTGTCTACACAAAAAATCTTGGGTTAGATGTGTTTCATCAAAGGTTTGTTCATCAAGCAGCCTTGACTAAAAGGGAGCTCCATCAAGCACTTAGACTTTTGTCATAGATTTTAGATTACCTTAAATTTTTTTTTGAAATTTTGGAAAATGTTGTCTATGTATAGCTGCTCAATCAAACTACCATATGCGATTGTATCAAACTACCAAGTGTGATTGTATCAAACTACCATGTGCAATTGTTGTATTTGTATACATTACGTGATTGCCCATATATACATTTCTATATGTTCTGGGCCACTTTTGAGAAAATATTTTTAGGTTCTATATACAGTCTCAAGGTGTTTTTTCCTACAGTTGTACTATATATAGTTTCAAAAACTTACATTGTCTGTTTACTTACAAGGTATTTCTTCTAGCAATTGAATTATTTGCAAATGCACTGTTTATGGTATACAGCCTTCAAAATTTTTAGCCTAAAATGAGCATGTATCCTTGGCTACTATTGTATACATTCCACAATTAGGCATTCAAAAAGGTAGAGATCTAACTAAAGGTAGATTTAACAAAGTGTGATTTATTGTTTTTCTAGTGATACATTTACAATGTATAAAGATTCAATTTGCATATGGTCTTGTGATTCTTGGAAATGTAGAAATGTTTCTCAAATAAAACCACCACTACTACGTGCAGTTTCTATGAGTTAAATCCTTATGAAATTGAAAAACAAAATTATTGTTGTTAATTTGTTTGTTGAATAGAATAATCTATATCAAAGGTATTGATACTATGATGCTCATACATATTGTAAAGGAAGTTCGCAACATGTAGCATTGATCTAGCATTGATCTACCTTTGCTTAACAAGATTATTTGTGATAAGATGCAAAGCTGTGTTTGATTTTTATCGAGTGTTTCTTAGTGAAATACATCAAGCATAATGTTTGTGTTTTTGGGGTTCTTTTTAATTATGCTACTTTTTTTTTCCATCGCTCGTCTTACTCGTGGGATTATGCTCGCAAAATGGTCATCCCCCTCTTGGGACCATCCTTGTTCCAAGAGAGCAAGCTCGCTCTAGTACCAACCTTCCAAGCTTTCAAATTATTTTGATTGTGCGTGTATGTCGCACGTGTCAATGCAAGGAACTTGCCGATACACTGTGTGCGAGCCACAAATGGCTCCAAGCACACAACAAGCCTAAACTAGTAAGCTCAAAGATGGCGATGGTGTGTCACTCATCGCTTTACGCTTGCTATCGTGGAGGATTCCTCGCCGCGAAGAAGAGGGAGATGCTGCTACGCCACGCTCAACTGCCTCACCGCTGTCGTGCCGCCGCAATGCTCGATCGCACACACACACACACACACACACACACACACACACACACACACACACACACACACACACACTCTCTCTCTCTCTCTCTCTCTCTCTCTCTCTCTCTCTCTCTCACGCATACACACACACACAAGGAGATGAAGAAGAAGAAGATAGAGATGGAGCAAGAGCCCTGTTCAATTGCACAAATGAGAGAATGTGTGAATTTTAGGTTTAGTTGACTTTTATATGAGCTCGCCCCATTCACACTTGCACGCCCATGCTTAGCCAACTAATCCCTTGAATGTTCCAGTTAGAGTGCACCTCTCATTGGCGATCACTCTTACCCTTTTCCTATTGGATCGACAAGCCCGGTACCTGACTCTACCAAATAAATAATATAGCGTCTGTCGTATGTGATAGGAATGTACGTGAGCGTTAACATGCCCCCCTTCTTGATGTAGATTCTGTCCTCGGAAGCTATTGAGTTGAAGCTCGTTTGTTGAGGTGGAAGAGCATTTGAGATGAATGTCCTTAGCAATCAGTGCAAAATCAAACAACATTGGCACAGTAATTGCTTTCTCATATACAATTAAAAAGAATATGCAATTTTAGGTAAACAAATTGATTGGTAACAAAAATTTAAACCATTTGTTAGCAACAATAAACATTAAATTGCAATATAATCAAACACATAAACAGTTGTAAAGGTAAAAAATTAAACAAGTCTGGGGTCGCTAATTTAACGATCGAAATGCACTAAAGATCGACTATTAATACCATGGGCAAGCTTCTCAATTTTCTCTGGTCAATTAATTCGTTTAATCACGAGAGCGAAGTATTTCATGTCTGAGGGTTGACTAGAGGCTATACCTAGAAGACCTTGTAGTTAAGCTACGATAAAAGGAATTTCTCATGAAATCATCGCCTGACTTATTTCTTTTTCTTTGACCCCCAAAGTCTTTTCACAGTGATTCAATTTTGATGTGTGTGCTTATTTTGTATGCCTTGGGTTTTTTGCTTTTCAAGGAAAAGCACCCACACTGGGAACCTCTAGGGCTCTAGTACCATAGGCGATACATGTGAGTGGAGTGCCAAATTAAGCTGAGGTTTCTCTTCGAGCTTAAGATATTACATTGTGGCACTTTGATTTTTTGTTTGTTCATTTTTAGCATTTTAATTTTGTAACTTTGGGGGGTCATATAACACTGTTACCCTCCCCAGGCTCATCACACTAGTAAACTCCCTTTGTAATACTTAAGCTAAAGGTCAATAGGGACTAAGCCCACTAAAAAGCCCTAGTACATTTCACACAATGCTGCCTAAATTGGATTAAGAACCTAAGTAACCATTGATAATTAGGAAGGCATTCCCCATGGTATTAAGAGAAGATCTCTAACACCTAGCTTGGTCAAACTATCTTAGTCGGACTGCTTGATTTTTAAACATAGACAAGTGATTATGACAAAAAATTACATTGAATTTAATGTTTGATACTAAGCAAATGCACTGAATATTATGCTACCAATCACAATTAAAGCAGACAAACATGGATGAAAAAAAGATAAGGGGCAATGTAATGGACAAGAAACACCTGTTTGTGTTGATGATCACGCTTGATTTGAAAAGTGGATGAGAGAAGGATTCCATCAAGGTCCAAATCCTAACCACAACAACACCTTCCTGTACACACGAGGAAACACAAAGAATACCTCTAGGAGCCACATCAGTGGGAAGAAAGAACTTTTCTAATCACTAAAATCTAAAATAGAAACACTGGTATCGTACTAATCCTACCTACTCTCCATCACTTGAGTGATGAGGATCAAAGGTGTTTTATGAAATAGGTTTTTGTTTCAGTGTACCGGATGTGAATGTGTAGGTCTGGGTCAATGCTTTGACTTTTATTGTGCATACTTGTTTGCTAATTGCTCTTGCTCTTTATTATTTTTGTTTTTTGTGAGTATAAGGCTTTATATATACATTCCCTAAGATCGGAAATCTCAAGGGTCGGGGAAAGAAGGGTAAGAGGGAAATAAATTAATAGGCTGATATGAATGAAGACTTCTCCCATTCCTTAGGTAGGTCATATTGTTTGAAATGTGCTCGTCACCCTTTAAAACCAATTGTTCCAGTTTGTAATAGGTGAGGATTTTTGCCCGTAGTTTTCTATTACCGTAGGTGCCTCGTCGAGTTGCAAGGGTGGTAAGGTACTCTCCCATGAACGAACATGAAGTGGTTCATCAGGTGATTCTTGAACATTGGGAGGTGTGGATTCCTTTGTAGCGTTATGGAGGTCCACTATTGTAGGTGGAGGCTGTGGAGAAGCTTTTACATCTATGGATGCATTACATGAGGAGCTAGAAGCTTCATGGGACTCCCCCCTTCCTGAGCAGGTAGTACATCCATATAAGGAGAATCTTCCGAAAATCAGTGTCCACTTTACATGTGTAACAATATTGCAATGGGGCCGAGTGAACTGTGGTGTCAGATCTATGATCAATTATAAACCTATTTCCTAGGGGAAGTGCTCGACCAGTTACAAGATCCACTCGAATGACAATATTTTGGAACTGCAAGTAGACACGGTTTTTAGACCAGTCATGCACCAGTTTTGCTTCCCTCATGAAAGGACATCCTAAGATCATCTTAGATGCTATAGTGTGTTTTGAGAAATCCATAACAATGAAGGTAATCCTTATTTTATGTCCAAAGACCTTGATCTTGAGATCTTCTAGCATCCCAATAGGTTTTACAATACACCCCGGGGCGGTCACTTTTTAGAATGTGTATGCTATCACGTGAGTTAACCGGAGAGGATTATTAAAAGATCAAAATGTATACATACAGAGGGGGGTGGGGGTTTTTTAAATAGGCACGTAGTGTAAATATAGCATGTATATTGAGGTATTATTAATAACCTCTTGAACGCACGTGATATAGGAAGCTTTTGATAAGTGACCGCCCCGGGCAATAGACCCATTGGCCATCTTCACTACTATGGTTGTGGTCACCAGGTGAGGTCTTCCCATAGTTTCCCAGCAATTTTTAGTCATAATGCTAACCCCAGTGCCACCATCAAGGATTCCCTTCACAGTTAATCCCTTAGTAGTGATTGGTATGGTCGCATTGGATTCATCACCCTCAAAGTATTGTCCCAACTTGTTAACATGTATTTCTATAACAAGGTTCTCATCTAAGTTGGATTGTGGATCTAAGTGTTCCTCTCTATTGGAATCTCCCTAGCTCCATCCATCTGTGCAAATTGTGGTAGCCCAAACTTCAGTTCTCCATTTAGGAAGGCTCGAAGAGCTGAAACTAGCTCAGGGTCTTTATATAGTTTGGACATGATGGTGGTTCTAACTTCTGAAGACATGAAATCCATCAATTTGGAAATGTTTAACGGCACCTTTTGGACTTTAGCCCCTTGACGTGGGGAAGATGGGATCTCCATTTCTTTGATAGGATTAGGTTGTCCCTCTGTAAACATTCTTTTCGTCAAGAAGTGAGTACACCCACTTTCCCATGACTTTAAGTCACTTTCTTCTTGGATGACACTAGGTATGGCTAAGGGTCTATGGACTTGGTGAGGTTGTTGTTGCGTAGGGAACACTGTGTCTGTAATATAGATTTGCCTAGGTGTTGGCTCTAGATCCCTTTTGGTATCTTCTACCAAACTCCTTAATTGCTTGACTCGCTCAATCTCCTCTGTAGGGTTTGGATAAGTTCCTATCTTCTTCTTGGATCCTGGCCATTGTGGCTCATGAAGATCTTCCTTGTTGGTTTCTAGCTTAGTGGTCGTTTTGGTCTCCATGGTTTCACCTAAATCAGAATCCTCTTCAGCGTTGTTCATATATACGGGGTCGTCACCAGTCCCTACGTTGGTCTTTGAATTGGGGTCTGACTTCGCTACTTTTTGCGATCTCTTCCTTCATGTTTTCTTCTTTTTCTGAGATTGGGCAATTGATGACGTGTCTCTTTCCTCAAGAATATAATTTTGTTTTTGGAGCATTGATCGTGTGAGTACGTTTACTGGTACCATAGGTGTACTTTGTGATGGCTCCTTGGTAACTTAAATCAAGTTTAATGGTGTGATCTTCGGTGCATTTGGATTATTTGGACATTGGGCAATCAAATGATCTATGCCACATCGATTACACATGAGTATTGGCATTGTATATGTGCTCCCTTGATTGGTTTGCATTAGTGTGGCGTTCTTTTGTAGCCTAATAGGACACTTGGCTACATGATGTGGACCTCCACACTCATAGCATTGAAGAGGTGGTCTCTTAGCAGTGTAATTGATATTTTGGCCTCTTGCCGCAAGAGCAACTACTTGATAGACATGTTTGACCTGTCCCCAATAGTCCTCCATGTAGTATTGTGGACTTTCTTCAAGCACATCCATCCCATAGGCAATATTAGGGTCTATGTCTTCCTCACAGCCTTCCAAACAAGCAATAGATGACTCACAACCTACTTGATTCACAGAAGTGATTCTCGGATGTGGTGGTTGCAGTCCTAGCACTAGAGGTGGTAAGGGTGTTGTTTGAACAACATTTTGGGCCCTAGGCACCATGTGTTGTGCTATTTGTTCAAGAGGTGGGGCCGGCATCAATGCAGGCACTCAAGGTGTGTCTGTCCATGCTAAGGGTGGTCTATTGGCCATCGCGCGCTTAAATACTATGAAATCCTTAGCTTGATGACCATACCTTCCACAGACATTGAAATTTTCATTAAATTTTACTCTAAAAGTAGGGCATTCACTGGTACTATGCGGTCCATAGCATACTGAGCACCATTGTAGCTCCCTTCTTGGATACATATGATTGTTTTGCGGAGCACGATTGTCTCTAAAACTCTCTTGAATAGCCTTGGTGAGATCTGCTAAAGTCATCACAAATATCTTTGGCTCCTTAGCAGTAGGCTTTAGGGTCATTGGCTGATGCCCTGATGCTTGCGAGCTAATAGATTTAGGCTCAACAGACACTCTTTCTCCTTGAGTCATTAAATTATCCTCCAATTGGATCGCATTGGTGGTGACTGCTTTCCAAGTGGTGATACCTCTAATGACTGGGCCATTGTGGATATCCTCATGTCGTAACCCCCTAATGAATCTATCAAGCAATTGATTATTATTGAAGCACTCATTTGGATTACAACGAGAATTCAAATGCTTCAAGCGACTAATAAAGTCTCTCACCGACTCTCCTTCCTCTCGTTGGGCTTTCTGGAGTTGAGAGGCTACACCCCAAAGCACTCCCTCTCATGTGTATTGTTTCAAGAACAGTCTCCTAAGAGTAGGGTAAATCATTTCTTCTTCCACTCTTAGGGTTCTATACCAATCCCTTGCCTTCCCACTTAAGGTTAGGATTAAAGCACTACTCTTAGGAAGGTCATTGTGTTCTCCTAGAGAATCGCATATTTGTTCAAACACTTCGATATGCTTTCTCACATCCCCGTCTCCCCACTAAATTTTTGTGTAAGCTTGGCTATTTGTACTGCCTTTCTTCTAAGCTCTCTATCAGGCGTATTACGCATATTCTCAGCAATAGATTGACCGATAGCTTGAGCAAATGGTGCCAAGTCACCTAAGTGAGCAGGAACCGTGGGTGGAGTTGCTCCAAAGACTACATGTGGAGTAGGTATTGGCATTGGGCTTGGTGCATAGGAAGCCCTTGGGTTCCACGTTTGGTACGGTGTTGTGCCATGTGGAAGCCCAAAGTTCATATGTGTGGCCCTAGGCATAGTAGATGTCGGATGTGACATGCTAATGCTAGCCGGTATGGTCCCATGGAAATGAGAACTTGGGTGTTGTGGTTGTGGAGCATAGGTTGTTAAAACAATGGGAGGGGTAGGGACTACATGAGTGCGATGACCCATAGGTGCATACGATTGGTACACACTTGTAGGTACTGTTTGCAGGTATTGAGCTACCATGTAGTGGTGATTTACTAACAAATGAAGTCCATGGCGTCTTTCTCGACATGCCCATCATTGGGGTAGGCATGGTAGCCATGGTGTCATCAAGGGAAAGATGAGCTAGACTTGGAAAGGTAAAGCTATCACTTGTGGGATCAGATTGCACTGAGACCCCTGGCAAAACAACATATGGAGGATCCATCGGACTTACCCAGGGAGTCTCCATTTGCGATAAGGTCGGTTTTTTAGCATTTACTGTATCCAAGAATCTCATGAGACCCGTTGAAGGCATGTTGATCCCCTTGTTCTGTCTCTCTAACTCAATGACCCTATGGATGACCTCACAAACTCTTTGTTGTTGACCCTCCACACTAGTAGCACCCATTGTGGATTGTAGGACATCTAACCAACCCATGTGATAGGTGTGATCTGTGTATAGGCCGGTTAGAGTTTTCATTTGTAGTTCGTACTCCCAGTTCTCATTTAAGAACGCTCCATCTAGGATTGACGTGCTAGGGGTGTCCTTGGAGCTAGATGCAATGTTGCTTTGTAGGGGTTGTCCCTTAGTGGTTGCTAAGTCAGGAGCACTCGATTTCTCTCTTAGCAAGGATATTGACATAGGGGCTTTCGCTTTTAACTCTCTTTGTTGCTCCGCCTTGCGTAAGCTCTCGACTCCTTTTCCCTTGCTGCAAGGATATATCGCTCAACCTCTTGCACTTCGGCAAGGCTTCTACCATCGGGTAATATGACCTCGAAGGGGAATAGCTTTGAAGATTCAGGAGGTGTAGTGAATGAAGTATTCACGTGCACATTCTCTATGGGCATAGGGTCTACGTTGGTAATGAATGGAGAATTTACTTTCCCACCCCCCTCATTTACATCATCAGCTCCATGTTCGGAGCGAGTGGCTCTACTAAAGGTTTCCTTCAAGCGGCTAAGCACGCTCGGTCTGGACCGTGGGCCCATGGCATGCATGTCTTGGCTTGAGCTATCGGGATTAGGCATTGGGAAACCCTCCATGACGTTGCAGTCAGAGGAAGAGTCACTAGCCGCTATGTTCGGTCTTGGTTTGTACTACCTTTGGTCCCCGTCGAGGACCCCGAACCTAAGGTAGGTGGATATTGAGAACTCGTGTAAGTAAAAATTCTCTCTAGTTGCTCCGTCTCTAGCACACGACCAGAGCGTAGATGCATGTGCCTTTGGCACCCTACAAGCGTCGACGAATAACCTCGAAGGTTAACCGCTTACTTTTTTAGGCGTCCGTTTTCACTCGTTCTTTTTTTAATGTTTTTTTTAAAGTGCGTGATAGCTCAAAACAAGCATATCACTCAGAGGGTCCCGGTTGCTTTACAACACAACGTTCAGTCACCTGAAGCTCCGTTGGTCCTCAAAAAAGTCAATTTTTAGCTACGTGTGAAGCTAAAATACGTAATTTTAAAGGGCGACTGAGGCCTGAGCCTGAGTGTGAGCTTGGGCTTGGGTCTGGGCTTGGGCCTGGGAGATATTCCTGATCCCGGTCCTATCTTTAAAATAAAATAAAATAAAAAATTAATTATTATTATTTTTGGTGGGGATAAGGTCGCCGCGGCCTGCGTGCGAGCACACACACACACACTCTACCTACCTACTTACAACTAATACACCTATTGCTACACACTAACACACTTCATTAGCTCTCACAGATCTACTTCTTACTTACTGTACGTTACATTACACAGAACTAACAAACTTAATACTAACACCTTATCACAGAGAGAAAACACAATACCTTTGAAAACTTCATTAACAAAGTAATACACAGTAGCAAAAACAAAATCCTTCTTCTCAACACACACCCCTTCCTTCCCTACCTTTCCTACAATTGAAATTCACCACAAAAGAAGCACAGAGTGCCATTCAAGCTTAGTGTATGGCATTCCTTGGCAACGATGGTGTGTCACTCACCGCTCTACGCTTGCTGTCATGGAGGATTCCTTGCCACGAAGAAGAGGGAGACGCCGCTACGCTACGTTCAACCGCCTCACGACTGTCGTGCCGCCGCAATGCTCGATCGCACACACACACACTCTCTCTCTCTCACGCATACACACACACACACACACACACACACACAAGGAGATGAAGAAGAAGAAGATGGAGATGGAGCAAGAGCACTCTTCAATTGCACAAATGAGAGAATGAGTGAATTTTAGGTTTAGTTGACTTTTATATGAGCTCGCCTCATTCACACTTGGGTGCCCATGCTTAGCCAACTAATCCCTTGAATGTTCCAATTAGAGTGCGCCTCTCATCGGCGATCACTCTTACCCTTTTTCTATTGGACCGACTAGCCCGATACCTGACTCTACCAAATAAATAATACAACGTCCGTCGTAGGTGATAGGAATGTGCGTGAGGGTTAACAATGATTAACCATTTGAGTGTGTTCCTAGTAATAAGCAACATATCATGGCCTTAGGAGCTACATCACCCAAGTGGTCATGGGACCATGGAAAATTTAAGCATTCAGGTTTAAGCATCATCAAGGGATGAAGCATCTAACCTTTGGATCAAGAATATTCCAACCGTGTCCTTGGGACAAAGATCTTGGGACCAACCATGTCCACTATTTGGATTCATGCATGGCCTTAAGACCAAGCATGCTAACATAGTTTAGGAAGCCAACACAACTTATACACTCAACCATGCTCTTGGGACGATCCTTGTTCCAAGAGAACAAGCTCGGTCGTAGGACTAAGCATCCAATATTTCATAGTCTTGTGACCAAGCATTCAAGTGTGGTCATAGGAAAAAGCATCATATCACGGTCTTAGGAGCTAGCACCCAAGCATGGTCATGAGGCCATGGAGAAATTGTGCGTTGAAATTCAAGTATCACCATGGGGTAAGACACCCAAAGTTTACCTTTAGATCATGAGTATTCCAACCATGTCCTTGGGAAAAATATCTTTGGACCAACCATGCCCACTCTTTGCATTCATGCATGGCCTTAGGACAAAGAATGTTAGCATGGCATAGCAGGCCAACACAATTTTCTCACTCAAAATGGCTCTTGAGACTATCCTTGTTCCAAGAGAACAAGCTTGGTCCTAGGACCAAGCATCCAAGATTTCAATGTCTTGTGACCAAGCATTGTAATGTGGTCATGGGACTGAGCATCATATCATAGTCTTAGGAGCCAACACTCAAGTATTGTTATGGGACCATGGAAAATTTGTCCATTCAAATTCAACCGTCATCATGGCATGAAGTGGCCAAAAGTTTCCTTTGGATCAAGCATCAAATTTTGACTTTTCAATGGTGCCCTTGTTTTATTTGGATAGAAGGTACATTGTTTTTGGCAAGCTGACTCTTGGTGTGACCATGCTCTTAAGGCAAATTAATGAGATAAACAAGCTGACCATTGTTTTTGGCAAGATGACTCTTGGTGTGACCATGCTCTTAGGTCAAATTAATGAGATAAACAAGATTTATAGCCAAATCTCAAGAATTTATCAAGGCTATTACTTAAAATGTGTAGCTTTTTACCTTGGAAATTAAGGTCCAATGAAATTACAATTGGGGTTTTTCATTTTCAACATGAAATATACACTACAAACTGGGTTATGTGAGCATTGTTGCTAAGTTACAAAAATAAAGTTGTCATCCATTGACTTCATCTCAACCTAGCCTAAGAGTATCCTAGTTAGTGTTTGCACCATGGGTTTACTTTATTTTTAATGGTCGAAATTGCAAAATCCCAGCTAGATTTCAAGTGTGCCTTGTAAAAGCATAAAAGTTTTACAAGTTTGTGTAAATATTGGCAAATGCTTCAAATTTTGAACTAGAACCAGAAGAGTTTCAATGGTGCCCTTGTTTTTTGCTAAGAGCAATATATTTGGCAAGCTAACTCCTGGTGTGACTTGGCCTTTAAGGTCAAATTAATGAGATAACCGAGATTTATACACTACGAACGGGGTTACGTAAGCATTGTTGCTAAGTTTAGAAGAAATCTTGTCATAGATTTGTAAAGGCTCCTCTCACAACACAAACCTTGAAGGTTCCTTTCTTTCCCTTATAAATGGCTCTAATCATAGAACTAGCCTTGAGGTTACTTTCTTTGCATATGGCTTCGATCTGGCGAACCCCTAACCCTGTGGAATTCTTAGAGATGCAAGACTTCATTGTGCGGTAGAAGTTGGTGAAAATCGAGCGTTCCAAGATCTTGCATGTGCAGATGCACCAATGCTTCCGTCGAGAGGGGATTAACCACCTTCAAAACTATCACAATGTTGTTCTTCAGTACTTGGAGTCCCTCAAGGGCATTGGCTTCCACCTTGCCTATGCCCATGACCATGAATCTACCTTGCCTGCCACCCCACCTCTACCCCCTCCCTTCAAGAATCATTCTTTTCTTATCTTATAATCAAAATGGATTTTGATTCTTGTTATTGTGTAGCCCGATCAAGAGAGCTTCAATATACATACATGTTCTTGTGATCACTTTTCCTTCATGAATGCTTATGGCTTAGTTCTTGCACGCGCACACACACACACACACACACACACACACACACACACACACACACACACACACACACACACACACACACACACACACACACAGAGATGAGAGAGAGAGAGAGAGAGAGAGAGAGAGAGAGAGAGAGAGAGAGAGAGAGAGAGAGAGAGAAGCTTCTTTGTGTCAAAGAGAGAGACATATAGAGTTGAAGAATGCCTCTTCTTCTTTCAGGCTTAAATATTTATTCAAACCTTTGAGGTCTCTTGAATTTTTATTTGCTCCTTAAAAACTTCTCTTCTTGGTGTATGTGTGTGTGTGTGTGTGTGTGTGATCTCTTTCTTGCAATGATGAGTTTTTATGTGATTTGAAGGAGGATTCCATCGAGAGAATAGATCGGAGCACTCAAGCAGAGAAAAAGAAGGTATGATTGCAATGTTAAAATTTTTCATCTTCTCTCTTTCATCTTCACAACATAAAAACATATAGGTATGCATACACACACATGCACATACCATACAAACAATTTGTATCGAAACACAAAATATTTGGAAGGTACTCTACCTATTGAATTCCGGCAAGCTAATTCAAAAAGGTCGCCAAAATGTGCTATAGTTGAAGTGTGTGTACGAGAGAGAGAGAGAGAGAGAGAGAGAGAGAGAGAGAGAGAGAGAGAGAGAGAGAGGCTATCAATCCAACTCTAATAGTGGGCTACTTAAGTGGTAGAGAGAGATTTTGAAAGAGGAAAAAAAAGAGATGATTATTCAAACTTTGAATTCAAAATTTGGGGGAAAACTCATATGGATTCAAGCACGGTCCTAAGACCAAGCATCTTAGCATAGTTTGTTGACCTAGATAGTGAGCTTAAGCATGATATTAAGACTAAGGATTAGTGCATGGTCTTGAGATTGTGCATGCTAGTGAGTTTTTCAAACGAGACATGCAGTACCATGCTCATTGAGAGATACCCTCCCGCAGGGTCTGTGCACAAAATATACAATTCACACTTTTATACAATTTTCAATTATACATCAAAGTTGTGGAAGCATTTTCATAGGGGAGGAGTTCTCAATGCCTGACCAAGCATGAAGTTTAGCCCATGAGCCAGAATGCATCCAGAGGTACCTAGCGACTAGTGCTACCCTTGAATGAGTGTTATGAATAAAAGCGTACTCAAGAAACATATAACATTGTGGAGGGTGAATATATGTGTACACCACATTGCGGGAAGAGAGAGAGAGAATATAGTGGAGGGTGAAATAGAGTGCATAGAGACATGAGAAGATGACAATAGAGAATCTTTAAATGCCCATCTAAATGGAACAGGCAACCATGTATCAATGCAATGAAAAAATCTGGGTATACCATAACATCAAAAAGTTTATGACAAAATAACTAGCAGAGCACCGGACCCTGTGTAAGGATCAACCGGTCCACCCATCCACTTCCGCTCTACTACAGACAGAGAGAATTTCACTTTGCCACGGGAGTGAGCCAGAACACCTCCAACCTACTTGAGCCAGACATAGGCTAAGGCTGCTTCACCTCCCTCCATGAACCTGAGATCTGAAAGGATCCCAAGTACCAGGAGGTGGTAGGGTATCAACACCAACCATACCAGTTTAGGTGCCATGCCTGTTTGATGACCATCACCGGGTGTTTATGGAAAGATAAGGTAAAATCCCTGTCACGTTAGCCGTGTAGGTCATTCAACCCCCTACGCACTAATCGTGTAGATGAGCCTAACAAAAATAAGAAGACCTAAACAACACCCCCGATCCAGCAAAGCCCCAGGTCAATGACCCTTTAGTCTAAGGCTAAGCGATGTAGGTGATCCTAGTCTTGTAGCGACGCTACCATGAGAAACATAACATGTGAGTCCATTCACAATAGCACTTCAATCTTTTCCAAGCAGTTAGACTGTACATGGTCTCTATAGACCCTTACATGTCTGCCTTAAACCATCTAAACCACTTCATAATCCAATTCCAAAACCCTAAACCATAATCCAATCACATCACATGGGCGAGCACTCCACCCTACTTGGGTGAGGCACGATCAATCCTACATAACCACTTTAGGACATACCATGGCTGCAAAAATTTCGTAGCATAACTCAATCCAAAAAAAAAACCATAAGCCACACCAACTTCCACCATAAAATTCAACCATAATCCATGAGGGAATCTCAGCCCTTGACCATAAATCATAATCACACTGAACCAACTCCCACACTTGGAGTTTGACACATCCACTGCAATCAATCAGAGTCCACACACATGTGACCCTTAAGACATGATTATTTCATGCATAAAAAGAGTACGACCAGCAAATAATCATGATATAAAAATCCAATTTTGACCACATCCAAACATGCAAAGTTGATGCATCACATCTGCACTTCACCTCTCTAGCACCTAGAGCTAGTTTTGACCTAGAAAGGTGGAAAGCAATCACAACCATGTATATGAGGCATCCACATCAATCCATTAGTTCTTATGCATCATATGATAACATTCCAACATCACAAATATGATGTAAAACAACTCCAACCTTTAGATCAACCATAAACCATAACTTCACACATATGCAAAAAACAACTTTTTGACATTTTTGGGAGCATGAAAAACATGAAAATGAACGTATTTGACCTCAACCCAATGCATCAAACTCAGCTTAATAATATAGACTATCATTCCATCACATCGCTTCACCCATATGATACTCACACAACAAACGATAACCCCAAAAGAAAGCCGCTTTAATCATATCTGCCTATACGCTTCGGGATGTTTAACTATATACTATCACATAAGTTTATGGCCATATAATAGTTGAAATAAACTCACCAAAACAAACCATAAAATATATAAAAATATCTTGGTTAAACTCACGATGTCATATGGTACCCCCCTTGGTAGCACCCCTACGCGTGTAGGTTAAACCGGTTATAGAGCGATTAATAACTCGCATTCCCGAGGTAATAACGGAGACCTAAATTATTTTATCATCAAGTTTCACCAAGATTTTCAATTGGTTAAGTGGGTTTTCCCATGCGGTCTATCTATATAGTGGTTCTCCAAGGAGCCTGGAGTCAAAAAATTTGATTTGTGTAGTGGGCAACAAGCTGTTTTTTGACCATATCTCTTAGTTTGTGCGTGTTTTTCACATGACACCTAAGAGAGATATTGTTCTAAATGATGTGTTTTATCTTTGGTATAAAAGGTTTGGGCTGATTCATAACGGTTTGTGATTATGAACAAAACAATGTTCCTACCACCTCTATGATGTGAAACAAAAAGCGCTTTTTATGCACGTACGTGATCATAAACGCATCATGTGCATAAATTAGCGTGTTAAACATGATGAAATAATCGGGGGGAAGCTTTGTATGTACTCGGTTGATCCATACATGTACTCGTATGTGAAAAAACAATCACCAAGAGGGTGACTACTCAGAAAAACGATATATATAGAGAGAGATGATGGCTATGGAGTTTAGAGCTTCTCACTGTGATTTAGAATCAATTAGGGGCTTGGAAGGATTCTTGATTTTCTGCAAGAGAGCGGTGATGAGACCTACGTAGAGGTATCCGCCACGAAAGCTTTCGGAGAGCGCGTACACCATGAAATATGAGATAAGATAATAAGCAAGTAGAGAGAGAGTATCCTTCTTCTTCTTCTTCCCAAGAGAGAAGAGCTTATGGAGATGGTGATGAAGAGCTTACACCACACCGTATAATAGATACGTGTAGCTTTGCGGTAGTAGATGCAACAGACAACAATGAAAACTGAGCACTAACCGGCAAGTTATAGGCAAGTGTAGCAGGCTAGAGTAACCCCCAAGCCATAAGGTAGCGCTACTTCTTCTGCCAAGAATAGATGCACAGCTTTTGGGACTTTTCTCAAAACAAGGCTTGGCTTTTGGTGGTCAACTCTCCCACTTACCATTCAATTTTTACAGCAAAATTGGCCATCTGAGCAGTATATGGCCTGCAGTATCTGGCCAACTAATGAAAACCGTAGCTAGACTATGCCGCACCGTAATGGCCCGACATAATTATGACTGTTTTGTACTACCTCAACGTATTTATGGTATCACTTTTTATAAAATAATTCCCGTAAAAATCATGTATGGTCCCGGTGATCATTTTTAAATCCGAAGGAGACTATAATTAATCTTTTTACGTTTAGGTCATCATAAAAAGCACATTGCTTTTCAAAAACATCGAAAAGTACGAAAAGCTAAAAATAGCGTAAAAAGTTAAAAAAGAAGCAAAATTTTCTAAAATTGAACCACGGGTTCCCCTCGTCCATGTTACGTATGTCAAGACCGTGGGCATAGCCTATAGCAGACAGTTCCAGTTTGCATGGTTTGTGCATGGCAAGGTTGGCTTTATATAAGGTTGTTTACACATTTATCATAATACAATATAGCGTGTTGTTTTTTTGTTCTTCTTGTTGTGTCGAGCTCTCTCTCTTTCTCTCTCTCTCTCTCTCTCTCTCTCTCTCTCTCTCTCTCTCTCTCTCTCATTCTGCTGCATTTTCTCCTAGCAATGGCACCCCCTCGGTGGCACCCACCATAGCCTGTGCCTCAACAACTCATATCAGAGCCGCCCGGTCTTGTCTTGAGTCGACAGGGCGCGGGTAGAGTTGCTTAGAGAGAAGAGAGGAAGTTGAACGACCTGCATCAATCCGGTCATAACCAACAGCAAAAGCTTCGCCATGGCGTGACTAGAGACCTTCAACTTTGAAGCCTCATGCGATTCTGATTCTACTTGCCGCTCTGAGACAAACACGATCCACGCCATCGCTCGCTGTTTCATCTGCACAACAAGCTCGCCATAGTTTTCTTTTTCACCCGTTTCACACTCAAATAAACCTTTAAGATTTGGTCTTTTGCCTTCAATCAAGAGGGTCTTCACACCTCTTACAATCGGTCAAGCTTGTGAAACCCGAAGATTTTAGCATCTGACAGTAAGTGTAGTAAAATCATGTCAAGGCTTAATGACCAAAATGCTCGCAGTAATAAGCAAAATTTCAGCATCTTCAAAAGTTGATTCAAAGACAACTAAAGCCATGCGACCGTTATTCATCAGTGACAACAAGGCTTGAACATACACAACTACCCAAAGCTTCACATCGGATAAGTATGCCATATATGGACCAACTTAGTGGCTTTTCTTGTCAATCGAATACAGCTAATAGCAATGAGGCAAAGTGATGCTGAACATGAAGATCTACCCAAACACTCGGTACATCAACACATGCAGAGTACGCAAACTATTCAATATATGTTCAGTGTCATAGATTTGTTATGTCTTTGTCTAGACAATCATATACTTTCTATCAAAGCCTTGTTTTCAGTTATTGTCATGCTTGTCAGTTCTCATTACATCAAAATTGTACGGGCTCTAGACATTGTCACACATGAGTGGTAAGACCTCCCAAATTCTCAGTTTTTGTTCTCAAGTCCTATTTTGTTACCACTTCTCATGAGGTTACTGGGTACACCTTAAACCCAAGGTTTGGCAGTAACCAAAAACTCCATTTTTGGTAGCTAAATATTTGGCCTACACCCCATCTGTTCAAAGGGGGTTACTAACCTAGCACCAGGTTATGGATAAACCAGAAATCCTTGGTTGTGAGAGAACCTAAAACTCACGGTTGACGAGTACAACAAAAACTCGAGGTATCATGAGTTGCTTGTCTAGTTCGGGCTTGAGGGAGGGATTGTTAGGTATGTCAAGCCCGTGGGCATAGCCTAAAGCAGGCAATTCCAGTTTGCATGATTTGTGCATGGCAAGGTTGGCTTTATATAAGGTTTTTTACACATTTATCATAATACAATATAGCGTGTTGTTTTTTTGTTCTTCTTGCTGTGCCGAGCTCTCTCTCCCCCTCTCTCCCTCTCTCTCTCTCTCTCTCTCTCTCTCTGCTACACATTCTCCTAGCCATGGCACCCCCTCAGTGGCACCCACCATAGCCTGTGCCTCAACAGTCCCTTGGAATAAGAAAGCAGATTTGCTTTTCACTAAAAAGTACTAAAAATTATGAAAAACTATAAATAGCGTGAAAAGCACACACAAAGCAGATTCTTACAAAACTGGACCATAGCTTTCCTGGAACACGTAGATTAAGGATTTGACCTTCCTTTTTGCAAAAAAACACCTACAAACATAAAAAAGGTGAAAAAACTAAAAATAATAATTTTTTCCAAAACTGCATCAAACATCCGTATAACCTACTGGAACATGGAAACGACCTTGTTTGTACTTTAGAACCTTCCAACACCGTCAATCAAGCATCTTAAATCAAAATTTGGCAAAATAGATATTGAAAGCTATTTTTCTTATTTTTAGAAGAGACCCAAAAATTGAGGATCTTACATCCTCCCACACTTGAAAAATTCGAGGTGTCCTCACCTCGACATGAAATCTGGATAATTTTGTCTCATTACATCATCACGTTCCCAAGTGGCATCTTTCTGAAGATACGTTGACCATTTAACAAGGTGTTCAATAATGGTCCGTTTACATAGAGGCTTGATTCTGCTTTGAAGTATTACTTTGGGATATACTTAAAAAGTTCCATCAGTAGATGTAATAATAAAGAATCATCAAGAATATGTTGTGGATCAGGTACATACTTCTTGAGTAAGTTTACTTGAAAAACATCAGGTACCTTTATGTGTGGTGGTAACAAGAGTCTGTAAGCTTGATCATTAATCCGCTCTGTGATTACAAAAGGTCCATAATATCTGGCACTTAGCTTCTTACACTTACCCATTGATAAAGAATGTTTGGGTTTCACTCTCAAAAATACTATATTACCCTCTTTAAAAATTATGAGAGATCGTTTTGGATCAGCATAACTCTTCTGTCTATCTTGAGCAATCTTAATATCCTACCGTCTAAGATCGGTTTGTAGTTTCATTTTATCCAACATTTCTTTGGATTCTTGAACTCGTATGAGAGGGTCTGTCCATTTGAGTGGAGTAAGACACTCTTGTATATACAATGCTTGAAAATGAGACATTCCAATTGAGCGTTGGAATGAGGAATTATACGTAAATTCAACCAAATACAAATATCTAGTCCATTTACTTTGATCATGCATACAATAAGCTCTTAACATGTCTTCAATGATTTGATTTGTTCTTTCTGTTTGTCCGTAAGTTTGAGAATGATAAGCAGTACTAAAGGCTAACTGGGTTCCTGTAGCTGAGAATAAGGATTTCCAAAAATTAGAGGTGAACTTCGCATCACGATCAAAAATTATTCGTAAACCATGATACCTGAAAACACCTTTTATGAAGACTTTAGCTATATCCTTAGTAGTAAATGTTGTCTTGACTAAAAATAAATGGGTCATCTTTGTAAGCATATCAACAACCACAAAAATAGAGTCATATCCTAGAGATGTAGGAAGTCCTGTAATGAAATCCATGGATATGCATTCCCATTTCATTTGTGGAGCATCAATAGGTTGAATCTTACCGAGGTATCAAATTTGTTCAGCTTTGATACGTTGACATGTTAAATATCTTGTAACATAGTTCAACACATTACGCTTTAGTCCTAGCCAAAAGAAACTCTTTCTTACAATAGAGTAAGTCTTAATGTATCCTAGATGTCCTGCTATAGGTATATCATGAGCTTCCTGTAATATCTAAAGTTTGATTTCACCTTGATTTGGAATACAAAGATGATTACCGTAGTGAAGGTCATCATCCTCAATGTGAATGCCTTTGATTTGCCTTTCTTGATTCTCTATGCGATTATTTAAGTTCATCAAATACTGTATTCTTAAGTAATACGGGTCATTAGTCATACCTTCTTGAATAAGGTCAATTAAAGAATTAGTAGAGGTTGTGATAGCCGCTACAATACTCTTCCTGCTTAAAACATCAGCCGCAAGATTTTCCTTCCCAAGCTTATATTCAATTCCAAAATCATATTTGCATAGCAACTCCATCCATCTTCATTGCCGCATGTTAAGGCCAGGTTGGGTGTAGATCCACTTTAGGCTTTTATGGTCGGTATGTATCTCAAATCTCCTTCCAAGAAGATAGTGTCGTCATACTTTAAGAGCATGCACAAAGGCTAATAATTACAAGTCATGTGTAGGACAATTCAACTCATGTATATGTAACTAACGAGATTCATAAGCTACTAGTTTTTCTTCTTGAGGCAGAACTCCACCAATTGCTTGTCCACTTGCATTAGTGAGCATAGTGAATGTTTTTGAAAAGACTGGAAGCTGTAGTATGGGAGCATTCACCAAGGCTTCTTTGAGTTTCTCAAAACTAGCTTGAGCACGTTCATTCCAAGTAAACACTTTAGCCTTCTTAAGCGTATTAGTCAATGGAGATGCAATCTTAGAATAACCTTTAATAAATGTACGATACCATCCTGTTAAACCAAAAAAGCCATGTACTTCTCGTAATGATTTCGGTGTAGGCCAAGCTATAATAGCTTTGATCTTACTTGGATCAGGAGAAACACCATCCTTGGATACAATAAATCCCATATATTCCACCTTGTCAGTGAAGAAGCTGCATTTTCTATGTTTGGCATAAAGTTGATTTTGACAGAGAAGTTCAAGTACTTGCCGTACATGTTGTTCATATTCTTCTCTATTTCTTGAGTAAACCAGGATATCATCAAAGAAGACAAGAAAAAAATCATCAAGATGTTCTCGAAATATGTCATCATGAGATGATTAAAAGTTGCAGGAGCATTAGTAAGTCCAAAAGGTATAACTGTGAATTCATAATGTCCAAAATGAGTATTAAATCCTGTCTTTGGTATGTCCTCCTTCTTGATTCGGATTTGGTAATACCTTGACTTAAGATGAATCTTTGAGAAGATAGAAGATCCATGTAATCAGTCAAGCACTTCATTAATCCTTGTTATTGCATACTTATTCTTGAATGTTACCTGGTTCAATCTACGATAATCAATACAAAGACGTAGAGTACCATCCTTCTTCCGATTAAAGAGAACAAGAGTACTCCATGGAGAAACTTTGGTTCAAATAAAGCCTTGTTTAAAGAGTTGAGTTAATTGCTCCTTGAGTTCCGTAGATTTAGGTACTGACATTTTGTAAGGTCTACAAGCAACTGGGTGAGCTCCTGGAGTAAGCTCTATTGCATTATCAATACCATGCTTGGGTGGTAACTGTGAAAGTTCTTCAGAAAATACATCATCAAATTCCGTTATCCATTTGGGTTCATGTGAATCTATCTTCTTCTCCTTAGGGTTAAGCTTTATTGCATAAATCATTTCATTCTTCCTATGACTCTTCATAAGTTTGGTAAATTTCTCTAGTCTGAGCTTAGGCTTCCCCCGTTTCCTAGTAACTGTAATTCTAGAGTTTTGATCATTTTCAAAAGTCAATGAAGCATCTTTACAATGTATGTAGACATCATTTCCTTTAAGCCAATCCATTCCTAGGATTCCATTGTAGATTCCTATGGGTAAGACTCTGAAATTGGCAGCAAAGATTATAGATTTGTGATCTAACCCCAAGCTCTTTTGTTAGCAGCAAGCTAACTTGGATAACATTTTTCGACGCTTTTATTGTAAAAACAGTTATTATTTTGATGAATCGGGAATGTTGTAACTCCTACTTTCCAGATAAACAGTGTAATTGATGAGCCGGGGCTACAAGCTTCCAGATTGTATCAACCTATCTTTAGTTAGAGCTCCCATATCATTAGTTTTGACCACAAAAACCTTGGCTAAGGTATAAAAGCCAATTTTTGTAAGTATTTTGTATGTTTTTGGATAATAGAACACAATGTGAGCTAACAACGCTCACTTCTCTCGTTCTCGTGCTTCCTACTCCCTTCTCGTTTGTCACATTGCAGTCTCATTTGTTGCGTTGCAACCGTAGGTAAGAGCTCTACGCAAGCAGTAACGTAAGCATTTCATGGTAATCTGTAGCATATGGCATCACCGACCCGTGGCCTAATTTCATCATAAGTAGGAATTTAAGCTTTAAAATCATAAAATAAGTATATGTGGAGTACTGGGGCATCATTGCTAAGCATTTAGATGCATTCTGGGTCGAAAACGACTAGGTCAAAAACTCACTGCTGTTAATAATCATGATTTTTGTACTTGACTTAAAGTGAGAATTGAGACCATAAGCATGTGTGCTTAGGTCTTATAAACATGTCTTAGAAGCTTCGTAATGTTTGGATGTCGTTTGATGCTATAACGATTGTGATTTGTTTGCCAATTAGCGACTAGCTTTTAGTCATTTGAGTGGAGCTCGAGTTAGATGCAAGTTGTCTGTTGTTTTCCAAGAGATTGACAACCTCTTGTAGCCTCTATGCACTAGTCGAGTAAGCCTCGTCCCATGGATTGAAATTATATTCGTCGTTCTTGCTATATTGTCTTCAATAAGATAGGAGTGAGGTTAGACACCCCTCCCACATTTGGCGCTGTTGCCAGGGATCAAAGAGACCTAAACTAGGGAAAAACACGAGCGTTTTGTGTAGTTGTCCTTTAACTTCCTCTAGGATCACCTAGAGTCAAAACTTTCTTTTTAAAACCACATAGCTTAAAATTGTCGTCTTTTGCTGTGTAGAGGCTTGGAAGTAGGTTGTGCTTGCTAAGTACCTTTTAGGATTGTAGGACTATAAGATTAGATTAGGGTTTTGAGAATGATTGATGGACGAGACAAGTCTTAAGATCAAGGCTTAGAAAAGGATAAAAAACAAGAAAATGAGTGTTTGTGGACACTTTCCACAACCCCATGGCAACAGAATCTAGGAGTAGGGTAAGTAGAATCCGGGGTGGGATCTCAGAACATTGCTCTCTCCAGAAGAATCAATTGTGAGTTGTTTATGTGAAGTTGCAGAATTTCAGGTCTACGCTTGAAACAACATCAAAAAATTGTCAACCACTGAATCCGCCTGGAGATTATGCTTTAAAAGTTGTATGAACCAGTGGTGGGTTAGCTTAAGAACGCATTTGAGGTAAATTTTTAAGAGTTTACAAAAACTCAAATTATTTACTCTTTCTTGATATTTTAGGCCAAATTAAGTTTTGACTTGACTCAGAGGCTTAAAATAGATATAAAAAGACTGTGCACTGAAAAAATTAAAAAAAGTGCTAATTTTAGCCCAAAAGTAAATAATCATGATTATATACTTTCAGCTTAAAAGTGACCAAGGTTGATACCAGAGACTCTATGCATGTGTACAAACATCTTTTGTAAAGGCCCATAGAGTTTGGATCACCAAATTGACCAAAACCTTGGTAAAAACTGAAATCTGTACTGATTGTCAAGAACTTGAGTGTGACTTGGGAAAATATGGGAGGATAGAACGTCAAAGATATTCTATGGACTTCTCATGTCAAATCAGGACAGTTTAACACCAATGAAAAAATCATCTATATCTTCAAAATCAAAGACAAGGGTTCAACAGATCTACCAACCTACCTATTTAGGGATTGTTATAACAATAACTTTGTTATGATGAGTCCTGAGGAGGTGGAACAAACCAAATACCAAGGGTTCTCCATAAGAGATTGGATATTGGGCCAAGAACCAAAAAGCAAGAGAGGAACTCCACAAGAGATCTTTTGGGAGAAATGTTAAAAACCCTGAACCTACCTCATCACAAAGAAACCCGCATGACACTAAAGCCAGTCCAGGGCTACATGAGTCACTATTTCCAACAGACTCGTTTAAAGGACTCGGGATAGGACCAATTGCTAGGAGATCTGGAGTTGAACCAAATAGACGTGTCAGACCAGTTGATTTTTAAAAATGGGTCAGAAAATACAGTGGATCTAGGGATCCATATGACCACTTAGCAAGCTTTAAGCAAGTGCTAAGAGCAGAACGCATATTTGATTTCCATACTCAATTTGAGGGATTTTAAATGACATTAGAAGTAAAAGCCTAAATTGGTTCCAAAACATTCCACCAAGGTCAATCCATGGACTTAAATACATTAGCTCAAGGATTTGTAATTGCATGTTTCAAAACAGGGATCAAACACAATACGGTAGCTCAAATCTATAGCTTCAAACAGAAACAAGGTGAGTCTGTTAGGAATTGTGCAACTAGAATGAAGCAATACATTGCAAGATGCCTAGAACTAGAAATACTTGCAGAAGAAAGATTAATATCATTGTTTCTAGAGAGATTGCTAAACAAGGAACTTCATGCTATATTGTATAACAAGAAACATATGACCCTAGAAGAGTGTGTGTCAAATGCATTGACTTGGGAGACAATTGTGATATTTTCAATGAAGAAGATGTCCCTAAGGATAATCAAAGTGAGAAGACAACATCCCACCAAACCAGCACAAGTGGGAATGGGTGTTGTAGCACCGTTTACATCCATAGAAGACATGCTCAAAAGGATGAGTGAAATGATGAATAACATGCAAAAAACACCTATGAGGGGACCAGAGCAAGGGATACCTCAACAGTGACAACCAATTAGGCTGCAAAAATGGTGTGCAATTGAGGGTAAATGGACAAACTATGAGACCAATGAGTGCTATTACCAACCAAAGTATGATGGGAATGTTTAATATGTTCCTATGAGGCCACAAGGACAACCCATCAGCCTAATATGGCCCCAGCTCAAAGACCACCGATGGGTATGGAAATGTTGTGCATGTGTACAGAGTGTGTGCAAGAGAGGGAAGGAGAAGGGGAAGGGGATGAAGCACAGTACGTAGTAGGTTTGCGGTTAATGAAGAGGAAAGTGAGAGAGTGAGTCAAATCTCTCACTTTCTCTCCCTATATTCATTTAGGTAGAAAAAGTTAAGATGGGCAGTTTCCCACGACTACATGGTCTACACCCCAACAACCTCCCACTTGAAGGCCATGGTGGCCAATAGTGGCATTAGTATAGCTAGTCTATACAAAGTTGATGAAGCATCACCGAGGCTTCATCCTACATCCATAAGTTCTATACAATGTGCAAATCGCTTCGAGGCTAGGTGTTAAGGCGGTTACGCCGCTAGCGGAAGCTAAATAGCAAGAACTCAACCAACAACAGAATTTGTCAGACGAGGACGGAGCTTGACCCGCAGGCGCATGGAAACAACTAGGTGGGTGTCAAATCACCTACTCGACCTTCTAATGACAATCACTACTAAGGAAATCAAATCTAAGTTCTAGAATACGCAAGTGAATGAAATCCATACTACGAACGAATGCTATACGAAACAGGATCTAGAATCATTGAATCGATCTCAAACTCAAGGGGAAGTCTATACACTAAGTAAGAACAACACCTTAAAGACTTGAACTGCAAAATCAACCTATAATCACTCCGTGCGGTAAACGCGTATGAAGACAGGCCAAAAAATATAGGTGACCGAAACTTGACCCCGATGGTACTAATGTGTAGCTCTACTCGTTGTGGTTCTATAGATATGCTGCACGCTCCATTCCGACACACGAGTTGGAAGAAAACTCACACCGAAGCTCGTAGGAACTTACCACACATAGAAGCCGATAGCGCGCACTCTTGGTATTTGTGCGTAGCTCTCGCCGTTGCTAACACAATGGCGGTGTCGCTTCTCCAATGGCAGCTCCGTAGCTCGCGTAGCAAGTGGATAAGACTCTCTCTCTCTCTCACTCTCTCTCAGACACAGTCACGGCGCTCAAAAACTCACTTTGATTAATAAAACTGAATCCCCTTAGGTTACAAAAACTTTGGCTTATATACCTCAGCCTTGGAGGTGAGAACATCTCTAACTAATTACATCAGCAAGTGAAATTACTTCGGAATTACAAGCTGGAAACTCAATTGAGTCCCGTTACTTAATGAATGGCTCAATTCAAAATCAATGTCGGAAAGACATTTATTACAATCAATGATTACAAAAATGATGAGTGTGAGCAAAAATGTGGGTGTGATCCTCTGCTGGCTCAACACTCCCCCCCTCCGCGTTCATGTCGTCTCTGACATGACCTTTATGCTTGGTCAATATAGTCCTGTCGTCTTGAGCATCTGTAAATGTGATTCGTATCGCAGGTTGCCGATGGTCAAGGTTGGGCCGAATATTTTGCTTTCGTGGGTGAAAAAGCCGGTGTAGAAAGCTTCTTCGAATGTTTGCATGTGGAAGCTAGGCAAAAACATAATCCTCTGGTATAGGAGGTGCAACACTTTTGGAGAAGGCTGCAATGAAAGGTCATACATCATATCAGTCACTGTGTCGGCCGTCGATAGTAGACTCGAGGTCGTGGCTTTATCTGGCACGAACACTTCAATGCAAGCTAAGAGAGTCCTGCAAATTTTCTTGAGCATCTGACACGAAAGGTCAGGAGAGCCAGTAAAGAGCTTGATGGTGCCCGTTAGGGTTTTCACCATGTAGGCTTTACCTATTCTCTCTCTTGCCTTTGGTCCTGGCATCCTGGGGTAATTAAGCCAATTTGGCTTCTTTTCTGCAATCCTGCCATGCTCTTTCCAGCTTCTGACTCTTGGCACCGGGCAGAAGGTTGCATCCTCCCGAATCTCCTTTGGTGCCTCTACCAAGTAGATGAGGTAGGCTGGGTATTTGTTCAGCCAACCTTTCCTCCATCTAGGCTGCGAATCTACAATCTTCTTTGATTGTTCCTCTTTTGTGATGTCGCCTTCGTAAAGAGCGACATACTGCTCCTCCTCTATTCTCTTTTTCGTTTTTATCACTTCAAACTTCATCAAAGGGAAAGGCAGGCTGGGTTGCATCCACTCTTCATGGAGCACTTTTGTGTCTAGTCCCTGAAGTCTAATGGAGATTAGGAGTCTCCTCTCCCATTCCATTTCCGCCTTGGCACTCTCCTCTGCTGACTTTTCTATTTGGTCATGGAGCCTTTGTTCTTCTTCTTCAGAGATTCCTGAAGTCGCGGCCACCTCGTGAACTGGGGCTGGATCTCCAATTGTGGTTGCCTCTCCAGTTTCTGGTAGCTCTATGGCTGCTCCACCTGATTCTTCTTGTGGTGTCTCTGTCTCTCTTCTTTGTTGCTCTTGTAGATCTTGGAGCTGTTTGCGGAGGGTCTCATTCTCTGTTCTTAGTGTTTGATTTTCTAAAGTGAGCCTCTCCTCTGCTGCCAATGATCCCTCCACAATGTGCAACCTTTGCACTTGCTCTAATCTTAGCTCTCTTTGTAAGCTTCGGACCTGATCTTCCAGAGCTGGTACAAGAGCTCCCTCTTGTTCGGTTCCTGCTCTGCTAGCTCTAGGGGTAGTCCTGAGTCTAGTGATTGTTCTTTCTTGGAGCTCGACTCTTTCCCTTAGCTCAATGAGCTCATCTTTAGCCGCCTCCAAGTCGTCTTCCATCCGCTCCCTTGCTTCCTGTGCACTTGTTACTTCTCTTGAAGCCTCGGCTAGCTGGAGTATCAAGCCATCTCTCTCGTTTTCCGCATCGTAGAGTGATGCTTTATGACTTTCAGATTCAGTCATAGCATCCTCTAATTTCCTCTGCAACTCGGCTTCCCTTTGTTTGGCTGTCTCAATCTCCACTTCCTTTGCCTTGGATCTTTCTTTGATCTTGTTGAGCAGTTCATGCACCATGTGCATGTATTTTTCATCTTCATCTGTCAACTCTAAAGCTTTTTTGTCCACCACCTCCACTGGCTTCGGCTCTTCTAGTACGTTCTGCTCGTCCAGTTTCTCATCACTTTCTTTTGTACTCTTTGTATTTTCCTCTGTCCCTCTCCGATCATCTCGTTTTTGTAGGGTGATCCCATAAACCGCCTCAAGGGCCTCTTCTTCAGTGTACCCTATCGCTACCAGATCCTCATAATCGTTTTTCTTTTGCTGAATTGGATCTATCTCCTTTTCCTTGGTCTCGGCCTCCGGCTTTTCCATACCAGCCGTGTCCATCTCTACTGTGGTCTCTTCCACAATGATTTCCGTCTTCTTCGGGCTTGGTACATCAGTAAAGGAGGGCTAATTGTCCTCAGTCATCTTGGATTTCCCTTTGTTTGCTTGCCCGTCTTTCTCTTGAGGTTCAATAGACTCATCTACTTTCTTCTTCCCCTTGTCGTCCTTTTTCAGCTCAGCTTTTAAAAGCTGTACTTCCTCTTTAGTGTATGGCTCGACAGGTTGCTGCTCCAGTATAGCCTCTGACTCCTCATAAGCTCTAATATATTGATCATATTGATCAACATGTGGCCTGGCTGAGCTAGTTCCGACTTTAGTGGGGTCTGGCACCCACTTTTCTTCAAAGTCCCCCTTTAGAGCTCTTTCCGCTCTAAACTGCTCCACCAGTCTTTCCATTCTTGCCGCTTTCTGACTTTTGGTTTGCTTGGGAGAAACCTTCTTCTTTGCTTTCTTCATAAGCGGCTCATCCACATTCTCTTCGGGTTCTGAAACTATTTCTAGTTTCCTGCGTGCTCTTGTGGACGCCCTCTTGGATACTTCAGGCTGTTCTTCCTCCTCATCGGCTTCTCTAAGCCACTCATTCTGGGAGGGAACCTTTGGCCATTGATCTCTGGCTCCAATAGCTTCATAAGCTATTCTTGTCAGAACTTCCGCTCCTCCTATATACTTTGGCTTCTCGTTGTGCATGGCAATTACTTGCTCGTGGATGTGTTGAGCATAATTCACCTCTTTTGGCATATTGCTCTTCAATGCCCATGTGATGGGAGTTGCAATGGCATGGGGCGGTGTCGTATACTTTTGCGGTCTTTTACTGCAAATATGGAGAAATTGGTTGTACAGTTGGCAGAGGGTTGCCGCTCTTTGGTCTGCCATATCTCCATAAGTTGCATTCTGTTTCTTGGACCCATAAACCTCTATAGCCTCCCTTCTTTCCCTGACAGAGCTCCCTTTGTTGTGCAGCTTCAATGCATCTGCAATGAGCTGTGGAGTGATCTGTACCTCTACTTTCTCTCCATCTATTGCTGTCAATGTGGCTTTCCCATCCTTCTGAATGGAGGTTGCCAACTCATACACTCTTCTTGTATCTACACCTGATGGTCTCGAGGTGAAGAATATGTGCAAGTCTGCCCTTTCCAGGTACCTGCTGATGTTCTCTGACCTGCTATAATCCACCAATTCTTGTGGGATCATCGGTATATCCACCGCTTGCCCTTGAGGATCTCTGAAAGTCCCCTGGTAGATCTTTATTCCCTCTTGTTCCAGTACTGCTTCCTCCACCCAAGTTTTGGTTGGCTTGAGGGTTTCTGCTGGAATGTCAAAGGGTTCCGCTTCTGCAAGAGCATCTTTGATTTTCGGTCTTTTTCTCTTCGTTGCCGATAACTTGGCGGAATCCATGGATCCTGTAACTCCAATTTCAGAAGTTAGCGTCTTTTTAGTACTGAAAGCCGAAATGAAGCTTTTAACTATTCAAATGACTTGAAAATTGAAACATGAGCTATTCAGGGCCTAAGGATGCAAGGTAGGTGAAAAAATATGCAAACTGGGCTCAAAATCATGCTGGAGACATCATACGCGTATGATGTCTTTTGTGTCAAAATGACTTCATATTGGTTGTGCTTGTAGCTGATAGTGTATACATGAGTATCATATGCTTGGATTTGAGTTTGGATCCCATTTGGTCAAGTTTTGGCCAGTTTAGTCCAGTTCAGGCTCTTGGCAAAATTTTGAAAGGGAATTGGATTTTATGATCCAAATTGGATAAAACTTGGTGGTTCACCTTCAAATGGCATGTAGATCACTTCTGTTTGGTGGTTGAAGCCCTGAGGTGCCAAAATCACATAGTGAGACATCATACGCGTATGATGTTTTTTAGTGTATTTTTGGACCAAATTTCTCTATAAGCTTGGATATGGCTTTAGATAGGCTTATTCAGTGGATTTATGAATTTTGGATAGATTTTGGGCTAAAAATGGCTCTGGAGACATCATACGCGTATGGTGTCTTTTTCATCAATTTTTCATGGGATTGGTTCTGTGGACTCCCCATGTACTAGTGAAGGACTGTCCCTACTCAAATCTTGGTTTGGACTTGAGTATGTTGGATTTGGGCTAAAATAGGCTTTGGATGAAGGATTTTCCCTCAATTGGGCTAATGGGGTGATCCACTTGACCAAATGGTTCCAAACTTCATATGTAGCATGTATTAGATATATATAATGGATGTATGATGACAAATGAGCAGTTTTGGCTCTGTACGTGCAAATAGACATCATACGCGTATGATGTCTTTTGTGTCAAAGTGGTGCTTTTTGGTTCCAGATAGCTTATAGATGTGTTAATCAACAATCCTACAAAGTTTCAATGAGTTTGGAGTTATTTTGACAAAATTAGGACCAAAATCAATTTTATGGCCTACTTTGCGTCTTTTTGGTTTTCCTTGGGTTTTCTAACTCCAATTCTCATGATACTTGGTTCATAGGATGTGATTAACATGTGGAGTGAGGCTATGCACTCAAATGTTGAAATGGATGTGAAAATCATGCTGTGAGACATCATACGCGTATGATGTCTTTTCTTGAAATGTTGGTCTTTTTGTGCAAAGAATGCTTTGTGCTAGTGCCCTAAGCCCTGCTAACTAGTTTTCAACTTAAAAAGTCATCAGTTTAGCTAAAAAGCCCCCTTATAGGCATTTCAGTCTCCGAAGTCGTCTTTTTGCCTTGGAGTTGAATTTCTTCAACTTTTCTTCTCGAGAGTTGCATTTCCAGCTCATTGGATATGTTGTGAAGCCACCTATTTGGTTGAACTTGACTTTGGCTCCCCGTTCTCCATCTTTCTCCATTTGGTTGCCCGAAAGCGTCTTTTTCACCATCGGTAAGTGAATCAGCTTTCTTTTGGGTTTTGCTTGCAAACATAAGTCATCCATGTATATTTGAAGCTGCTTGTGAAGTTTCATGTCATTTGGTCGTCAATTTTAGCCGTTATGCCAAAATGACGCTTTGTGTGTCCGCAACCGAATCGGTTGTTCCGACCTACTTTTGGTGATCCAAATCCGGAGATACTCCATGGTTGCATTGCCCTCGATGTTGTTAAGCTTCCTGAGAAGTTTTGTGTCGTTTCGACAACTTTTTCCTATTTGCCTCTTGCAGGCTCTGTTGACCTAGGGTTTTTCAAGTCGTTCTTTCTCGAGCTTTGAGTGTTAGAAACCCATCTTCTATGTTAGGGTAACCCACCTCTAAGTTCTTGCAAGGTTTGGTTAGGCGGTTGTGCCCCTACCTAGCGTTCCTCCCCATTCCCCGTCTGCTCTTGTTTCTTGGTTTTGGCAAGTTTTCGCGACAAAAGTTAACGATAAGCATCAAAAGCTTATGGCAACGAGTCTACCTCTCATGTCTGGTGTCCTCTGAGCTCTCGTAGCAGTCGTAGAAGGCGGTAGAAGGTCGGATGCTCCTATGTGCTCTTTGCTCTCTCCAAGAAGGTAATAGTGGAAATGAGCTTGAAAGTGATGTGAAAAATACTTAACTTTGGACTTCCCGGATCACTTGTTACCAAATTTGACATGTGCTCCTATCTCGTCGTGAAATGCACTTTAGGATTTGAAATTTCTCAATTTGGACTCCGTTTGACCTGTTTCTGAGAAATCTGTCCACTTTGCCAAAATTCTGTCATTTCAGGCTTTCCGCAACTTTTTCAGAATTGTACCCAATTTTTACCATGGGTTGCCCTTGTCATTAGGACCATCACCGTCTATTCTTTTCTTTTTTCCGATCTCATTTCACCTGCTTTTTTATTCTTCTTTTACTTTTATAAAAAAAAATCATAAAAAATAAAGGAAAATAGAAAATTGAAGCCAAAAAATTCCAAACATACACGATAAATAGCTGGTAACCCTGTGTATATGAATATACACTTATTTGTGATTTTTGGACTTGGATTACCACTTTTTTTCCACTTTTTAGCTCCAAAAACACTCTTATTTAGTGATATTTACACGTCTAGAGACCCAAATTCATCATTTGATCTCTTCTTGTTGCAAAACAAGGTATATAAGGGCATAAATATTATCAATATCCGCAATCAAACATAAAAATTGCAAAATCATGTAAGACACTGCCCTTGTAATATAATTTTTGTTTTTCTTTGTTTTTGGCGCTTGTAGCTGCTTTGTAACTTCTGTATACCTGTATACCTCCCCCCCTCCTAGTCTGAGTCCTCCCGGACGACTATGAAGTGTCTGTGGGTGAAGCATTGTAGTTGTTTTGGTCATAAGTTCCAAATGCAATTGCAGAGCGATGATACAACAGTCTTTCCATTAAAGCTGCTCTTTGTTTGATTGAAGGATTGGTGGTCGGGTTTTGGTTTGGTGATACTTCGGTAGTAGAATCAGTAGATGGATTCATCTTTACCTTGTTGTTCTTTTGCACAATCCAAATCTGCTTCCGCTTCGCTTGTGCTTGCCACAAACTCTTTGCGACCCAAACCTGCTTTGTCCTTTGTGGTGATTTCCTCGCCTTGAAATACCTAGGAGTTTCCGTTGATTGTACCGAAGGGAGTTCCTGTTTACAAATCTTTGGGATCCAAATTTGCTTGCTATGGCTTTGTGCCGTCATGAATTTCTTTGGAATCCAGATCTGTTTCACTGTCCTTGATTGTCTGGAATCACTCTGTTGTCTGGTATTGAAGACTCTGTTTTCCACCTTTGTTTTCTCTGGCACCACCTTTTTTGGTCTCCATTTCAACTTTGACTCCGTTTTTTCCCAAGGTTGAGCTGTTATATTATTGCTTGTCTTCCTTATCCACTGTTGAGAATTCCTCGTCGAAGAGTAATCCGGTTGTATAGAAACTTTTGGTTGCCATTGCTTCTTCTTTTTCTCTGGTTGTTGTTTACCTTTGTGCTTGGATTCTTCCTTTGGAGTTGGCTCTGTTTCTTTGGTGAACTTAACTGATTGGCTTTCACCTTCGTATTTGATAAGCACTGATTTAGAACTCCAGTCAATCATTGCATTGTATTGTTTCTGCCATGGTTGTCCTAGCAATAATGGTTGTTGTGTAGCTTGGTCTTCAACCACGTAAAACATATGAGGATACACATATTGGTTAATCTGTATATGTAAAACTGTGCATCCGACAGTTTTGATTGAATTCTCAGAGTAACTCTTTAACTCTTGCTTGGCAGTTTGTAGTTTAGTGTCATTTGTCAATTGTCTATACAAACTGACTGAAAGTAGGTTAGCTTGAGCTCCTGAATCCAATAGTGCTCTGGCTTTGATTTGGTTGGTTCCTACTTTGCATTCAATGATGGGTTCTTCTTTGTCATTATCCATTTCTGTTATACTGACTGCGTTTATTCGTATTGCTCCTTCATTGGGATGTTCCTGACGTAGTAGTCTTCTTTTCTCCATTCTTTCCTTTGCCTCGGCTTGCGCTTCCTCCACAATCTTTCTCTTTGTTTGGACACGCAACTTTTCTTGATGTATTTTGAGAAGCATGTCTTGGGTTAGCGGCAAAAGATACTTTTTCACTCTGCATCCACTAATCCAATTGGGCATTTCTTCTCCGTCTAATGTAGCAAGCTTGACGGCTCCACTTGGTGATAGATCTTTAATCACCAGAGGTCCCATCCCTCGCTTTTTAAGCTTCTTAGCATGATGTTTCAGAGTGTAAACTAGGACATATTCCCCAACCTTAAACTCTTTAGTCCGCACATGCTTATAAAAAAATTCCTTTTGTCGCCTTTTTTGAGCGTAGATAGAAGCTACTGCTTTTAGGCGAAGCTCATCTAGCTTTTTCAGGTCATCTATTCTATCAGAAAGCTCGTGCCCTGTCCACTCTAGGTCCTTAGCCACCCTTAATGTTGAAATCAAGAATTCTATTGGTAAGATAGCATTTAGCCCAAAAACCATGTTATATGGGGTCGTTCCTATTGATGTTTTATATGCCACCCTATATGCCCATAATGTTGAATGCAACTTCTGGTCCCAGTCAGTTCTCGACTCAGATACAATCTTCGTAAGGACCGTGCATATGGTTTTGTTTGTTGCCTCAGCTTGTCCGTTTGCTTGTGGATGATACGGGGCTGATTTCCTATGGATTACCATGAATTCATCTAGAAGGATCTCTATCACTTCATTTATAAAATGTGTGCCTCGATCACTCACAATTTCTATTGGCAATCCATATCGTACAAAGACGTATTCATATAGAAATTGTGCCGTGGTCCTGGCATCTGCTTTTTGAGTTGCCTTTGCTTCGACCCACTTTGTTAGATAGTCTGTAGCCACAATGATGTATTGTGCATGAGTCTTATATGCAGGAGGTGAAATGGGTCCGACATAATCAATCCCCCATTTTGCAAAAGCTCTTGCCCCCATCATTGGTCTAAGCGGCATATCATCTCTTTTAAGTGGTACTTTGGTCCGCTGACAGTCATCGCACCGTCTAACGTATTCCTCAGCGTCCATATGTAATGTTGGCCACCATATTCCTGCGGCTAAGACAAGTTTTGCTGTCTTATCACCTGAGAAATGGCCTCCACCTACTCCTCCATGAGCTTGCTCTAGGATTATCACATACTCAGACTCTGATGCGCAAATCCTAAGCTGGTTGTCTTTACCTCTCTTATAGAGTTGATCTCCTATTAAAGCGTAATCTCTAGCTTCTGTCTCTACAGATTTCTGACGAGATTTTGACGTTCCTTCTGGGAAAGTTCTATTTATGAGATATTCAACAATATACTGACTCCATTCCGGAGCAATCATTATCTGATATAATGTTGAATACTCTGCTGGCGGTTTTGAGGAACATACAATACATATAGTGACATATTCATGTACTCTTTCTTTCATTCCTGGCCAATAGACTCCCAATTGTAACAAATTCCTATATGTGTTCCTTCTTGAACAATGAAATGCACATTCCTGAACATGTGCTTCGCGCAGATATATATTATATTCCTCAGGATTGATGCATAATCTTAAAACATGATCATTTCCCAATTGATACAACCTTCTTGCAACCAATTAAAGATTCTTGGATTGCTGAATAGCAATATGTTTCTGGTTGTATTCTCTTCTATCAAACTCTCCTCCATAGGTTAATAGGTTAACGACATTTTGAGACCACTTCGGTATCATTTCTATGTTGAACAAGTACGCGTCTGGCATGTCGTCATCTACTCCTATAGGGTCTTCTCCATTCGTCAATCGCGAAAGATGATCAGCTCTAAGATGTGTATTTCCTTTCTTTACTACTACCGTGAAGTCGAATTCCAGTAAGATAATGAACCATCTCACTATTCTCTCGGTATTGCATGGTTTATTCACTAGGTAGAGCAAGGCTTGGTGATCCGTAAAAAACACAAACTTGTTGGCTAGAAGATAATGCCGAAATTTCTTCACAGCATATATCATTCCTAATCCCTCTCGCTCTGTTGTGGTGTAATTCTTCTCTGCATTGTTGAGCTGTCGACTGGCGTAACAGATAGGAAAATCCATGTTTCCTTCTTATGGCTGAGCCAGAATGCATCCTATTGCATATGTCGAAGCATCTATATGCACATGGAATATCTTCTCCCAATCTGGTGATTTCAAGACTGGAGCAGTAATGAGTGCCTCTTTCAATTTCTTGAACGATTCCTCACACTCCTCTGTCCATTCAAAGTTCACTATTAGCCTGTAAAGTGGTTGGCCTATTATAGTGTACATGTAAATGAATCGTCTATAATATCCGCAATGTCCCATAAAGCTCTGTACTTGTTTCACATTTGTTGGTCTAGGCATATCCACTATAACTTTTATCTTCTCTAAATCCGTGGATATTCCGTTTTGTGAGACAATATGTCCCAGAATTCTGCCCTGTCGGACCATAAACACACATTTCTCAGGATTGAGACAAATGCGATATGTCCTACATTTCTCAAATACTTTTCTTAGGTGTTGTAGATGCTCATCTCTCAGAAGAGAATGTACACATAAGTCATCCATGTATATTTCTAGAAACAACCTTAAGTATTCTTTGAAAGCATGCGTCATCAGCCTCTGGAAGGTTGCGGGAGCATTGGTTAGACCAAAAGGCATAACCCTATAAGCATAGATTCCCCACTCAGTTGCAAAAGCTGTTTTATGTTGATCTTCCAGTGCTATGGCTAGCTGGTTATATCCTGAAAAACCATCAAGAAAGGAGTATGCTGTTTTCCCTGATATACGCTCTAGAACATGATCAGTTATCGGCAGGGGATAATTGTCCCTGATTGTTGCAGCATTCACTTTCTTTAAGTTGACACACACTCGGAGTTTTCCATTCTTCTTGGGTACTACCACAATCGGAGATACCCAATCGGTGTGTTCAATCTCGTATATGAATTCAGCTTCCATTAGCTTATCTATCTCTTCTTTGATTCGCTTAGCAAACGTATCATTATATGTGTATGGTCTCTGTCTGCTAGGTTTTGCGTCTTGTTTTAGTGGGATTGTGTGTTGGCATATCGATGGGTCAACTCCCTTTAAGTCCTTATAAGACCATGCAAACACATCCCTGTACTCTCTGAGAAGACTCAAAAGTCTCTCTTCCTCGCCTGGAGATAAATATGTGGCTATGTACACAGGTCTAGGTGGCTCACCTGGAGCTGCTAAATCAACTTTTTTTGCATCCTCCGGTCCGTCATAAGATTCGTTCTCCTTTCTCTCTCGAATAGGTGGGGTTAATACCACCTTCCTATCCTCTATTGTGAATTTCCTATAGTGAGAGGGAACATCCATGTTTTCCTTGATTTTGGTGTTTTCGTCCTCTCCACTCTCAATTTCTGTCGTCCAAACTTCTTTCAGAGTTTTCTTGAGCTCTCTGTACTTGTTTCTACGTTCTAACTTGGACTCCGTGTGTTCTCTATTGCGCTTGTTCTTTTCTGTTTTTTCTGTTTTTGTTTTCGTTCCATTCCTTTGAACTTGATTTCTTGAGCCTCTTTTGTCTTTTCGTAAGCTCTTTTGATCATTACCTCTCATTCTTCCAGAAATCTTGTCCTTAACACAATCTTCCGCCTTTACTAGCATTAGGAATTGATTTTTTCCTCTTATTCTAGGCATCGGATTGGTTCTAACCCCCTTTGTTTTTTTCTTTGCTCTATAGCGTTTCTGGCGTTGTTAAGTTTGGTTCGGAAAATCATGGAATCGGACATCCGTTATACTTTCTTCGTTTTCGCTTGAATTGTCCGTTGACTCGTTGTCTGCTTCATTTCCCCACTCAGGATGATCGGGAATGTCGTGAAACACCTCCTCTTCATCTTCCTTTTCCAGTGTATCGTTCTTTTCAGTTTATTTTTCGAGTGTAGTTCTCAACATGAAGTACGGAACCACGTCGTACCCGTCCTTGTCGCAAAATTTTGTTGTGGGACCATCCGGAATTGCACAAACATCTAGGGTTGCTAGAATGTGTGTCCACTCTAATGGTTCAAGCGTGTCCTCTGGAAAGGGTTCTCCTATATAAGCTTCGTCTTCGATAGCCCTTTCTAAAACACATTCTTCTCGTTTTAGACTTCCACATTGCGAAGCTCCACACATCCATAACTCCTTGGGTTTACCTAACCAAGCTGGAAATTCGGATCCCGCCAAAGTAGCTGAATCAAACTCCTCCACCGGTGTTCGGTTCACATCTTTGTAGCTATGGTCTTTCAGGTTCACACGTGTAGTGGTTTCCATATTTCTCAGGTATATGTGATCATAGCCCCAATCTTGGACCATTTTCAACTGTCTCATGAATGGTCTTCCCAGTATGATATCATAGTTATTCTCCTTGCCAAAATCGACAATAGCAAAAGTATGTTCGTATTCAATGCCGCAAGAAGTCACTACAACTTTCTCTAATAACCCCATAGGTTTCTCCATGTGTCCATCTGCTAATTGGAGTTTCAACCTAGTCTTCCTTATTACTGGTTTCCCCCATTTTTTCCAGATTTCTTTTGTAGCAATGGCTACCCCAGCTCCGCTGTCTAGTATTGCCATCGTGTTCACTCCTTGGAATTCAACTGGTAAGGTTGTATTCCCCTCTTCACCTTCGCAATACTCTCCGACCTTGTTTAAGGGTACAGGCTTAGCATTCCTTTGTGGTTTGCTCAGCTCTTGTATACCCTCTTTCAGTCTCGATGTTGGGTCTTTTATCCCGAATTTCTCCAAGCATTTTCCTACAGTGGTCCACATATGTGGTCTTAGCCTCAAAAGCTCAGCTAGAGTGATAGTGCATGTTACTGGTGTTGACAAGATCTCTATCAATCCTTGCGAGTCCATGACTTTTTCTGATGAGATTCTTCGTGAGGGAAGTGCTCTAATCTCGGATTTTGCTTCATAATCTCCTAAGTATGAAGGTAAGGTATTCAGTGAATGAGGTTTGCTCTCCATTGTTCTAACAGAGCCCCCATCTCCCCAGTAAGATTGCACATCCAAGTCCACTTGAGATCCTGCCTCAAATTCCACTATGGGAGGATTCCTAATGTCCTTTTCCCAATTTTTCTGATTAGCTTGGCACCTTAGCTCGTTTGCAAAGTTTGCCTCTCTCACTTGTTTCCAAAATTCATTGTAATCCTCATCTCCTCCGTAAGACCTCTGTATGACTGGATGAAAACTCTCTATCTCCTGATCGGTTGTGTTCAATACTATGCGGTCATCCTTGTGTGTATTTTCAGGCTTTTGTGCACTGGGAGTCTTTTCAGCTACCCGTGAAACGATAGTCTCTTGCTGAATTGGGTTTTCCATTCCACAATTCATTGTTTCTTTTGGTGGTTCTAATAAGGCTTGTGCAGTCTCGATCATTCTCTGGCACATTTCAAGTCTCTACTTTTCCAATTCCGCATTGGGGTATGTCATCCACCTCTGTTCTTGTGTTTGGTTTGTTCTTTAACCTAGCTTCATAAGCTCTCATCAGTGCGTCCAATGGTTCGTGTACTTTGTCAACTAGCACTGATCCCCCTGAGCTTAAGCTCGTTGTTTCTGTGATACTCTTTTGTTTCGTTCTTTCCGGGCTCATCTCTCGTTTCCCGTTTTGACTCTCAAGTTTTTCTAATCTATCTTTAGTTCGCTTTAGTTCCTCAGCTAGAATAGCGTCTTCACGTTCTTTTCTCAACTTCATGCGTGCTTTTCTAGATTTCCATGTGTTTTTTTGACTCCGCGGTCCTTGACTAACCACTTCAGCCGCTAACTTTCCATTCTCAAGTTCTCTAGTGGTTTTCTTAGCTTGAGCTCTAGTAACAACTTGCGTTGGTATCAGAGTTTCATTTTCAGACCCACTGCTGGTAGGAATAGTTTCTAGCATATTCAATGTCGTCTTTTGCACTTTGTTTGGATTCTTTGAACAATCCTCAATGAAATGAGTAACCCCACACTCAGTGCAATAAGCGTTAATTCTAATGATTTCCGTATGTGGACAAACATTCATCAGATGGTCACCTCCACACTTGTAACAGGGTCCTAGTGCTGGTCTTGGTCCCATTTGATTCGTCCTTTGTGGATAGGATGGTCTTTGTCCTGTTAACCCTCCATGAGCTATGAACATCAATGTTCTTGCGTCCAAATTGTATCTCTCTTCATCAGAAGCACTTATAACTGTTGGTATTCAGACATTCCCAATCATGCCCCATGGTTCTGGTTGTTTGGGTTCTTCTGGTGGGTAATACACAGTTGGAGACATGTGTGCACCAGATTCTTCATAATAGGCTTGAACAGGCACTAAGGCTTGTTCTTCCTGATTCTCTAAGGTTGGTGCATATCTAATGCCCACTGGTCTTGCTCCTGGTAAAGGTGGTTGTTGTCCCAATACCGGTTGCGGTCTTTCTATCCCCATAGGTCCTGGTACATTTCCCGTTGGGTATTGAGGTACTGGATGAACTTGAGGTGGTGCTAATTGAGAAGTAGGTGCATACTGACGCTCCCTTACATATCCTTTGTTGTAATAGCACTCCTCTGTTGGATGGTTTGTCCATTTTTGTTCAATCGCACACCATTTCAGTGGTTTTGGCAATGGTTTTTGGTATGGTGCCATCCTTTTTAGAGCATCTTCTATCATTTGCTCTACATTTGGCATGGTTGTTGTTTGAACATTCTTTTTAGTGGTAGTCTCGCTTGCTACGGAGGAGGAGCTACTGGATGCGAAATCTGTATCCGCTGACACCTCTCCATAAACCGTACAGTTATCCACCACTAAGTACAATGCTTCTCTCGTCACTTGCTCGAAACTTGTACAAGCTTTCAAGTGCAAGTCCTTCTTGAGAGTGTAGTTTCTCAATCCCTCAATAAAGAGAACAGATAGTCTGTCATCTTGTGGTCGTTCACGTACTGGACATCTCTCAATGTATTGTTTGAAGCGAAGTGAAGCTTCCTTCACTTTTTCGTGTTCTCTCTGTTTAAAAGCATATATTTGTGAGACCGTATTGTGCTTAATCCCTCGTTTTGAGAATTCCTCAGCAAACTCTCTTAGCAAATGGTCAATGTCATGGAATCCCCCTATGTTCAGTGGTTGAAACCATGTCAATGTCGTACCTTCTAGAGTAAGACCAAATCCCTCGTATTGTGTATGGAAATCTGTTATCTGCTCAGCTCTTAAGACTTGCTTAAAAGAGTGACACATGTGCATACGGATCTCCCGAACCACCATACTTCTTTGGCATACACTTCGCTACTTGAGATGGTCTCATACGTCTATGGTCTGCTACCAATCTCATTGCTCCTGTGTCCCGGCTAAAGCTTTCTCTAGCATCATGGACTTCATGGGTTACCCTTGTCGGTTCCCCTACCCTGAATCTACTACTAGGAGGTAAATGTGATGGTTCCGCTTCGAACCTTGGACCTGGAGTGGTATACGTGGGGATTGGAACTGCACTACCTCGATTCGTATCCATTGACTCTCTGGAATGTAATGATCCCATTGGTCCGGGCTTCGAGTACGGAGGTTGGCTGAAAGAGTCAGCAACCTGAGTTCTTTGTCCTCCTGTTGTCATTGGGTTTTGCACTCCATTTGTTGGTGCTAGTCTTTGTGAGCTAGAAGTAACATAATACTGATGTAGTGGTCCCCCAAAGTATGTATATCCTTCCAATTATTTCTTGCCCATTGTTGAGTATTGCCTCCCATACTTGTCGTAAGCAGCAATTTTCACTTCCGATCCCTCTGTGTAGGTAAAGACATAAAGTCTTTTTTGGTCTGTCAACTCTCCGGTGTAGGGTTCTTCACATCTATAATAGAGATCTTGCTGCCCATTATTATATTTGTATAGCCCCACATAGATGTTATCAGTGTTGATCCTTGTAGTTTCATTCTCTCTTCTTAACCTCGCATCAGGGAAGTTCATTATTGGTGCCTTCTCCTCAAGTTCTTGATCTACTTTGGCTTTGGTGCCCATCAATCCCCACTTGTCCACAATGTTAGGGTTTAGGACTACCAAGTACATGGTACCCTCGTCATCTAGATATCTATCTCCGCTATAGCTCACAGGCACTAAGTCCTTGAACTCACTAGGTCTCTCCTCTATCTTTACACAATAGCGGTCCATTCCATCTTTGTAGATCTTGGCACCTTGCTCATTGTCGTACTGGTATTTTATGAACAATAGCTTCATTGTGGCGGAAGGGTTTGATGATCCTGCTGCCATATTTTCTCTGTTGTTCAGGTTCAGGCGTTCCACGTGTTCGGTGAAAATCTCGTAAGATCTCTCCGAAGAAGTATCAGAGACACTTCCTTCAAAAATCGGCTCTAATGGTTGCACCCAACTTTGGTTTACACTTCCCTCGGTTGATATGACACTTCCTTGTTCCCCTTGTTTTGGTTGGTTATTCTGGAGATTCCTGCCCGATCTCAAATTCATCAATTCCCCTAAAGGACTTTGGCCTGCTTGCTCCCAACTTCACCTACTTGTGAAGATTGAATTCCAAGCTTGCTGAACACTTCTCAAGTTGTGTCTTCTGCAGATCTATATCCTGTTAAGATTCCATGCTTCCAAGGACAGCTGCACATGCGGTGATGCGGAGCGGGGTCGGTAAGCCAAGCTCTGATACCAATTGTTGTACGTGTATAAAGTGTGTGCAAGAGCCGGAAGGAGAAGGGGAAAGGGGATGAAGCACAATACATAGCAAGTTTGGGGTTAGTGGAGAGGAAAGTGAGAGAGTGAGTCCACTCTCTCAGGATCGATTTTGGCAAGAATTTTTTATTATCAATCAATGCAGCCTTGGAAGCTTACCAAGCGGGACTTAAAGCAAGCCAAAACATGGAAAACAAAAGGAAAAACTATTCTTCTTCAAATATGGAAGCAGCTAAGCTTGAAGCTTATCAAAATTTGGTAAGAATTACTCAAGAGATGTTGGAAAAACAAAAACCCAAGCTCAAGAGTATAGCAAAACCTGAGGAGCTTGTGGTAGGAACTAGTAAAAGAGAAACCCAAAGTGGTGGTAGAACCCCACCTTGAAACTAGAGAGCCAAAACTCATAGTGCCTGGCAGTGAAGATACCTTAGATGGAATTCCGTTCGTGGAAGAAGACTGGCAAGGACACTTATGGGAAAAAGTGTGAGAGATTAATGATGGGAGCCTAACTTTGAAGTTAGCTCCTATAGAGGAAGTTTGGTTAGACAATCTACCTCCTGATAGGGACATGGATGTACAATCCTTGTATGGGATTGCGGCTCTGAAGCTTTGGGAATGTCTAAACCAATGACTCTGAAAACACTACCCTCTTACCTGGGAGATAACGAAGACGAATCCATAGTGTGTAAAACCACTCGTACAAAAAGAGTTGAACAGACCCTAAAGATAGACAACATCCATTCAATCATGTCTACACCCATTCAATGCACTCTTACTTTAGGAAAACTGTTAAAAATCAGACCATATTTATGGAGTGGTCTATAGAAAACTTTAGAGAAGGTGGAAATAACAGGGCTAATCACAAAAAAATTGGGAAAATTGAAACATGAATTGGATAACAAAGAGATTAGATCCGTCCCAATGAACAAAGTCAGAGAATACTACGAAAGAGAAGAAAGAAACACAACCCTTCCAGTGAGATATAATGATATAGAAACCATGGCAATACTGGATAGTGAGGAAGGCATAGCCATAGCCACGAAAGCAGTATGGGAATCATGGGGAAAACTCGAATGAAATTACAATTGGCTGATGGATACATCAAAAGACCCTTATGACTGCTTGAAAAAGTGATAGTTAGTTCTTGTGGAATTGATTATCAACATACTTTTGCAATAGTGGACTTTGGAACGAAACTCAATTATAAAATCATCTTGGGAAGACCTTTCATGCAACAAGTACAGCTCATCCAGGATTGGGGAAACAATTATCTGTACTTAAAGCAAGTGGGATTAATAACAAGGGTTAATCTAAAGATCACACTTATAGAGATGTTATGAAAATGCCCATACAAGAATTTGACTCCGTCTCTTCGATTGAAACTAAGCTTCCATCTTGGTTGAACAAAGACACACCTATTTGGATGTGCGGAGCCTCAAAAAACGGGAGCTAAAACAGAAAGAATGTATCTTAGAAAGGGATTGCACAGATGAAGCCTATATACCTGAACCCTTTCCGGAGCATTTATTCGAACCATTTGAGTGGACTCAAACTTTAGCAACAATGGATGTGTGTGTAAATACGTCTATGCCTACTCAATTTTGCGATGAGGACGACTATGCCATAATTCCCATACAAATGATTTCAAATCCTTCACATTGAAGACAAAATTCAAGAACCTAACGACTTAATGAGAGCTCAACAAGTCTTTTCAAACCTCTACTATGATGCAACAGAAGAGTTAGAAGAACATTCAGGTACCTCAGACGATTCGGGGTCGGAAAAATAACATGTGAGAGCTAAACTACTCATTAAAGGAGGGGAGGAAAAGTTTTTTGACTTTCCAAACCACAAACCGAGAAGACAAAAATGGTATAGAAGAAAAAGAGACACCAGAAACTTGAAATCTAAACCCATGCCATCAGTCTCTAGTAGAACACAGTTTCTGATGCAAATAGATGCACATGGTTTTGTCAAAGACAAAATCATTGGTAGATATCCTTTAAACGAAAAGCAAGAAATATCGAAAACATTGAGAAAAACGAGAAAGGAAACTCAAGCAAAACCTAAATACCAGGACAAGGATTCAACCATGACACGATTTGAACAAAGAAAGAAGTATCAAGAGTTGAAGAAAGCTCTGAAGGAGATGTATACCACTGAAATAGAAACCACCGAGGAGGAAGGTAAAGATGTAATGAGTGTTCCATCCCATTACAAGAAATATACTCTCCAAGACCGAAAGATCATAGTCGAACAACCTATCAAGGAACTAAGAAAACAAGGCGAGTCCTACGAAGGACCTAAGAACGCAGAAAAGATAGATTTGGCCGACGAGCCAGGACAAGATCCTAGACCTGCCTACATTGCAAACGACTTGACAAAAGAAGAAGAAAAGATTTTATTAAGCTTACTGAAAGAATATCGAGATATCTTTGCTTGGTCTTATAAGGATCTCAAGGGTGTTGACCCAGAAATTTGCCAGCATACTATACCTATGAGAGATGATGCAAAACCAAGCAGACAGAGGCCATATACTTATAGTGAAAAATTTGCTAGAAAGATCAAAGAAGAGATAGAAAAGCTAAAGGAAGTCAAATTCAAATTCATTTATGAAATTGAACACACAGACTGGGTGTCTCCAATTGTGGTAGTACCCAAGAAAAATGAAAAATTACGGGTGTGTATCAATCTCAAGAAAGTGAATGTAGCCACCATCAGAGACAACTTCAAATTCATAAATGAAATTGAACACACAGACTGGGTGTCTCCAATTGTGTCTGTGTGTTCAAATTCATTTATGAAATTGAACACACAGACTGGGTGTCTCCAATTGTGGTAGTACCCAAGAAAAATGAAAAATTACGGGTGTGTATCAATCTCAAGAAAGTGAATGTAGCCACCATCAGAGACAACTTTTCTCTTCCAATCACTGAGCATGTTTTAGAACGAGTTGCAAGAAAAGAAGCTTATAGCTTTTTAGATGGATTTTTGGGATACAATTAACTTTTGGTTGACCCCAAAGATCAACATAAAACTGCCTTTGCAACTGAATGGGGTATTTTTGCTTATCGGGTAATGCCTAATGCTCCTGTCACCTTTCAAAGATTGATGATCCATGATTTTGAGGAATATCTTTGGAATTTCTCGGAAGTATATATGGATGATCTATGTGTACATTTGTCAATCCGGGCTGATGATTTTGAACACCTCAAAAAGGTCTTCAAAATATGTAGAATTTATAGGATTTGTTTAAATCCTAAAAAGTACACAATTATGGGCAGACAAGGAAAAAATCTTGAACTTATAGTGTGTAAAAATGGCATAGCTACTGATATGCAAAAACAAGCACCCATACCTCATGTGACATTGTTCCAAATATCACTCTTTCCTAAGTGGAGTAACTATCTAGTTGCTTCCTTATCAAGCCGGACATTTCCTGAGGATATGAGTAAACGCCACCAAAGAGCAATTAAAACTGAAGCAAGAGACTATGCTCTTATTGGAAACCAATTGTATCAAAGAGGAAAGGATCAGCATCTACGTCTTTGTGCAAATAAAGACGAATATATTTTCATTATAGAACAAGCACATGCTGGATTAGCTGGAGGTCACTTTTCTAGTGAAACCACCGCAAGAGCAATCCATAGCAAATCGGCTCCCTATCACCCACAAGCAAATGGACAAGCTAAGCACACAAATAAATTTCTTAGCTTAGTATTGACTAAAGTGGTTGGTTCAGGACGAACTGATTGGGAAATGAATCTCTATGCCACTCTGTGGGCTTATAGAGTTTTGTTCAAGACAGCTTTAGATGCTACACCCTTTAACCTTGTTTATGGTCGAGATGACGTACTGCCGATAGAATTTCTATTGCCGACACTAAGGGTAGCTAAGGATATTGAGTGGACTGGACATGAATTGTCAGAGAGGGTTGAAGATTTAGAAAAGCTTGATGAGCAAAGGCTAACAGCTGTAGCTCACATCTATGCACAAAAGCAGAAACAAGAACAGTTTTTTGATTCCCATCTAGTTACAAAAATCTTCAAAAAAGGGGACTTAGTTTTAGTCTATTCCCTTAAGCAACACATTTCCAAGTTTAAGAAAAAGGGAAACGAACCGTTTATCATTGAAGACATATCTCCAAGTGGAGCAGTTAAATTGTCCATCCTAGATTGTGAACCAATGGCTAATTGGATTAGTGGATGCCATTTAAAGAAGTACAATTTGCCATTAACCAATGAATTGCTAGAAAAGATGCATGCAGCAAAACAAAGAAAGATGAAACGACAACAGTTCATTGATGAAGCACAAGAAGAAGCTCGGATTTGAGTACTCAAAAGGAAAGCTGCTCTCCAAAATCAGCAAATACCTATTCCCATCAACACTCTGGAACTAGATGAGCGACTATGGGAATTACAGAAAAGATGCAGTGTCAACGGATGATGAATGGTTAGATGGAATGGACCTTCGCATCAAAGTACAATTGGGCAATCATATCACAAATGCATTGGTAGATACAGGAGCTCAAGTAAATGCAGTCAATTATTCCATGTACAAGAAAGCAACAAATCAGTCTTTGACATCAGGAATATCGGCTATTAAAGGATGCAACAAGAACCCAACACCGGCACTGGGAGCAGTCGACTTAAATATGGTAGTACATGGATGTTCATGCCCTCACCATTTTGTATGCTTACCAGATGAACACATGAATAAAATAATGATTCTTGGAATCTCATGGATGCGGACGTACAAGGCGGTACCAGATTGGGATACTAATAAACTCAAGATATCACTAAAGATGGACAACTCATTGTTCCAATTGCAGCAAGCAAAGAAGAATAGAAAAGAGATTACCAGCAGAACAGACCACGAAGCAATCAATCTTTTTCATCCTCTAGACAAGCAAATGCTACAAGTAGCATGGAAGGAGTCAGGCATATCTAGGTACCAAAAGTACAACTCAAGGACAAGCCGTTTCAAATTTGGGTGCCCAAAACATCATCTACTGCATTAAAGAAGGTTCCAAGGTTCAAAACACAAAGAAGAGCATCTTTGAGTAGGGAACCTAAAACAAGATGGATTTGGAGAAAAAAGGAGCACTTATCTTCTCCGCAAACTGTAAAACCAATGAAGCAATGGAGAGTTAAGTCTTAAAACACTCCACCACAACATTTCATTGAAGAAAAACCAAGATATCAATGGCGAGTTAAAGCTCAACAATTATCATCATAGATACCGATAACTCAAAGCATCCTGATGGTACAATAAAGTAAAGAGCACACAAGCTACAAGATCCACATCCACGGCCACAAGCAAAAGCCATTGCACCAACAAAAGAGCCACAAACTGAAACGGCCCAAACTTCTAAACAACCCCAGGCCAATCCTGAAGATTGAAAAACAAGTGATGAATTCATCATGCAAGTGAATGAATATGCAAAGCAAATGCAACCGATGATAGATAAGATATAAACAACATACAACCCTTAGCCGCAGTGCCAAGGCTAAAGAACTGGAGGAAGTGATTGATGCTCTACAAGGAGAGCTAGAAGACAGAATGAATGTCATTGAAGATCTTCAAGGACAAATTACAGAGCTGCAAAATGAAGCAGCAATACACCAGATTGCAAAGGAGAAACAACATACGGAGATGGAAGAGCTGGGAGAGCTCCTGACAAAGTTATCTGATGCATGCAAAACCAAAGATCAACAATTGACAGAAGTAACCAATGAACTTTTAACCACTACTCTATCCGTACAAAAGATACAAGTGTAGCTAGATGTAGCTAATGCCTCTTCGCAATACTCCGAGCAACGGATCAATGATCAAGCGGCATTTTGAAGACAAATAAGAGAAAACCCTCTGTAGCCTCAATCTTTAGAAAAGAGAAACAAGGACCTTGAGCTTGAGCTGAAGCTGGAACAAACGCAAAGACGAGACCTTGCATTGATGCGGGTCCAAAGAGAACAGCAATTGCTCAAGGAAATAGAGGAATAGAAGAGAGTCAATCAGTTGCTAAGAGAGGGACAAACAGAAACTCAGGATGAAGCAGGAACCTCTGAACAACCAACCATCGACATACCCTTAGTCTCTTTTGCTAATATGGAAATATGATCATTACACGATAATCAGAAGGGCTAGCAAGAGAGTCAGATTTTCAAGTACCAATTACTGAAGTCGAGCAAGTGTCAATGATCCAGCTTTCTAAAGCTGAGGAAGATGTATTGAAAGAATAGATTTTCCAAGAAGCAGATGCTGAATGGAGAGCAACAATGGAGGGGGAGTTGAGAGATCTCCACTCAGTAAATGTTACTCAACTCACTCCCAACCAAATCAATGCTCAATGGCATCAGCAATCACTACCCTACCCATTGATAAAGGTGGAGCTACTACAGGTTAAGGAAAGACTTTACAAGGATATGCAGGCAAAAGGCTCAGATGATATCCACCCAAAATGGAGAAAAAAGTAGTTGAACAAGAACTCTAGATACCTCATTCTGTTCACAAGAGCACCTGTAGACCTACAAAAGGACCCTACATTTTGTCATGTACTAAGGGTAAGGACATGGCAGGCACATGATGCACTGAAGAAGAAGAGGCCAACATGGCTAAATTACTTTCAACTACCAGCTCTAGAGCAGGGATCAGCAATAGAAGAATACATGGTGAAAACCCTAACAGGTGCCATGAACTTCTTCAAGAGCCTCCCTGACCTCTCCTGTGCAATCCTTTATAAGATTTACAGAATGATGCTCACCTACATTCAATCTTTTCACGAGCATGAGTAAGTAGGAGCACCATGTATTTCTTTCCTCGAAGGCAACAAAGGTCTCTGTTATGATTTGAGTGGACAACCTTCAGAAGAAGTCCTCTACGACTTCTATGCCAGATGTATGTTTTTGCCATCTAGCAATATGTTAGCATTTGAAGAGCCATTCTATATAGGTTTATTTACATGGAGAGCGCAGATATTTGGGCTAGTGATCAACAACCTTACATCAAGGTTTGTTGGCTATTCAGCCATTGAACTTAAAAACAGTCACCATGTAGTTTTTGCAAGTCCCAGACAAAGAAAGAAGAATCAGATATGAAAAAGCCCTACATGCGCTTAAAGACCGTCTCACCAGCCATCAACCCGAAGACTACTTCAGTCCATGAAGCTGTGTCAAGGGACAACACAGTTGAGGAGGGGGGAATGTTAGCAACAAGCTAACTCGGATAAAATTTTATGGATCTTTTATTATAAAAACACTTATTATTTTGATGAATGAAGAATGTTGTAACTATTACTTTCCAGATAAACAGTATAATTGATGAGCCAGTGCTACAAGCTTCCAGATTGTATAAACGTATCTTTAGTTAGAGCTCCCAGATTATTAGTTTTGACCACAAAAACCTTGGCTAAGGTATAAAAGCCAAATTTTGTAAGTTTTTGGATAATAGAACACAACGTGAGCTAAGGATGCTCACTTCTCTCCTTCTCACACTTCCTACTCTCTTCGTGATTGTCACATTTCAGTGTCGTCTGTTGCGTTGCAATCGCATGTAAGAGCTCTATGCATTGACGTAAGCATTTCATATGGTAATTAGTAGCTTTTGGCCTCACCGACCCGTGGCCTAATTTCATCATAAGTAGGAATTTAATCTTAAAAATCATAAAATAAGTACAGGTGGGGTATTGGGGCATCATTGCTAAGTATTTAGATGCATTCTAGATAAAAAACGACTAGGTCAAAAACTCACTGACTCACTGCTGTTAATAATCACGATTTTTGCACTCGAACTAAAGTGAGAATTGAGACCATAAGCATGTGTGCTTAGGTCTCATAAACATGTCCTAGAAGTTTTGTAACGTTTGGATGTCGTTTGATGCTGTAACGGTTGTGATTTGTTTGCCGATTAGCGACTATCTTTTGGTGATTTCTGTCATTTGAGTGTAGCTTGAGTTAGATGCGAGTTGTTTGTTGTTTTCCAAGAGATTGAAAACCTCTTGTAGCCTCTATGCACTAGTTGAGTCAGCTTCGTCCCATGGATTAACAATTATATTTGTGGTTCTCGCTATGTCTGCAATAAGATAGGAGTGAGGTTAGACACCCGTCGCACATCTTTCCATAGGTATGTTACATGATATGGTTTTACCTGCTAGATTTTCAATTTCATGTTGGGGGGATATTGTAATTCAAATAAATTAGCGATTTTCTTTGTTTGAATTCAAAAGATATCTTTTGATCACTTTCTTAATACTAAAGGTTTGAATCCCTTAAACTACCACTTGAAGAGGCCCTCATAAACCCCATTCTCTTCATAATGATGTGTTAAGGTTGATGATATATGCTTGATCATTGATTTTGGTCATTTTGTTCTACCTCTAGTGATTGAAGGTCATCCTTTATTTTACCTTGTTGATGATGATTGCAATTAATTATTGGAAACAAAAAAATGAAAAATGGTCACACCTAGTTTTCAATGTAGAAATACTTTTAATGGAAAAAAAGTAGAAAATATCATAGCAACAATGATTCTTGAGAAAAGGGCTTCAACAACTAGAAAAAGACCAAATAATGTAGTTTCTACTCTCTTAGAAGATAAATTTTTAATTCAACAACTAGAAAAAAACCAAATAATGTAGTTTCTACTCTCTTAGAAGATAAATTTTTAATTCAAGATATTTTGAGGATCAATGATCCACATGTACCAAGCATGAATCTTGTACACACATTTCTCTTCCCAAGGGGTTAGGTTGTAAGGGAGCTAATCTAAGGGTGCAATCTATAAGAGTATTCATAACCAAGCTTCTTAATGAGCATGGAATTATCCATTTGAAAAAGAAAAGAAAAGGTAGTATTTATCTTCATACTTTCTACACATTTATTTATATGAAATCATGTTTATTAAAAAAAATTCTTTTAATGCAAATTGTGTGTAGATCATAAGGAACTTACAAGAAATCATTTTGCCTATGGACATATGAAGCATCTATTGTATCATTTTAAATGAGAATGGTGTCAACATTTTACTTTGGATCATGAATTATGTAAAAAAGAAGGCATCTCAAGATTATGCTCTGTCCACAATGTAGCGCCACAATTTTACTAAGGATTTGTGAAGTATGTCAAGAAGAAGGCTATGAAATTCTATTGTAGTTAAAGATTCATCCAAAAACGTAACCTTTGTATCATGTGTTTTGCAAAGAGAACACCTCTTGTAACTTTCTTAGTACTTAATCAATTACACATTTTTGTAACCTTTTGTGCCAATTCTTAAGTGGCTTGATTTTAAGTGCATCCTACTAGTTATTCATGAATCCTACTCTAAGGATGCATGAAGAATTTGCAATGTTCCCAAGTGCATCCTACTTTAAGGAGACTTGAAAAAGTTGTGATATTTTGGTATTTTATACTAAGAAGAAAATGATGGGAGCATCAAACAATTATAATATCAATGTTTTTTAAGTGAGAGATGTCTCCTCTCTCTCTCTCTCTCTCTCTCTCTCTCACACACACACACACACACACACACACACACACACACACACACACACACACACACACACACACACACACAATTGATTACACCAACTATGGGTTGTGCACAAAGATTTCCAACAAATCATTTTATAAAATTTATACTCTTTATTTCATGTACAACAAAGTATTAAGTGCAAGAAGTATAGTATCTCCACGATAGAGAGTGTTCAACAAACACCATTTTGGTAGCACTATCAATTGTCAACATCTTTTTGGTAGTTTTGATCACCTCAAATAAAACAAATTCTAAGAAGAAAATTATGGGAGCATCAAAAAAATATATTATCAATGTTACTTAAGTGAACATCTCCTCACATAGGATTCACTTCATCAATCCAAAATTTAATGGTTTTTTGAAGCTATTTCTTAATTGAGATTTTTTCATTTGTTTGAAAGAAGTTGGTAGCTTATCAAATCATTGTTCCCCTTTGAATGAGATACTTGATGTAATAAGAAACGAAACTCTCCTAATTTATGACATTATAATAGAAAAACTATTTTCAAAGCATGCCCGGGAATGACATAAACAAATCAATAACAAAAGACTTAGTATCTTTGAGGTCATAGGATACCCTCTAGTGAGTTCTCATTAGAGCACCTTTTTGTCTTATAGCCTCAAGATCATAGGGTTATGATACCATATGGTGTGGATATGTTGTCTTCCTATGGACCTAGGATCATAGGGTTCTATGATTCCAAATTACATGAATGCTTTGTGAGATTCTCAAATATTTTTTTGTTCCTTGAAATTCTAAGATCCTTCTTTACCTCTGTCAATAGATGGAGCCTAAGTGTGGCCTAAGAGAGTTATGCCTTTCTTTCAAGTTTGCAATTAAGAGGCTTGTGCTTTCATTAAGTAGCTTAGAGATAGCCTCCCATGATATTAAGTCTAAAGGGTTCTAATTCCAAGCCACACAAGGTAAGTGCTTTTTGGAATAATATATGTCACTTTATGGCCTTATGGTCATAGGGTGCTAATTCCATAGGTGGAAATTACATCATTTCCTATGACTAGAATTAAGAGTAAAACGTCTTGTAAATGTTAATATAGCAATCCAATGAGAGATCCTATGGTCCTAGGGCCATAGGGCTCCCAAGGTGCCCATGTAGGTGCCATTGAACAACCTAAATTCTCATTTAGAGATTTTACATTGAACCTAAGTCACCCTCTAGCCCTAGAGCCGTATGTTTTTCCTCTATTCTAATGAGCAATCATATGGGCCTATGTCATAGGGTGCCAATGTATAAGGTCCAATGCCATAGGTTGCCCCATATTGTAATAAGATATCCTATTGCCCTAGGGCCATAGGGCTACCATGGTGCCGATGTAGGTTCCCTTGAATGGTCTAAATTCTCCTTGAGAGATTTTACAATTACACATAGGCCACAATGTCCTAGGGCCATAGGTTTTCCTCTATTTTGATGAGAGGTCTTATGGCCCTAGGGCCATAGGGTGACACTCCATAAGCTCAAGGACCATAGGTTGTCCTCTATTTCAATTATAGGTCTTATGGCCCTAGGGCCATAGGACTACCATGGTGCATATTTAGGTGCCCTTGAATGGTCGAAATGGTTTTTGAGTCATATACATTGACACCTAGGCCACCCTTAGGCCCTAGGGCCTTAGGTTTCCTTCTATTCTTATGAGAGAGATCCAATGGCCCTAGGGCCATAGGGTGCCAATTTATAAATTCAAGGGCCATAGGTCATGCTCTATTGTAATGAAGGATCCTATGGTATTAGGGCCATAGGTCTACCATGATACTCATGTAGGTTCCCATTGAATGGCCTAAATGCTCTTTGAGAGATTTTACATTGATACCTATGCCACCCTATGTCCCTAGAGCCATAGGTTTCTCTCTATTCTAATGAGAGATCATATGGACTTAGAGCCATAAGATGTGAATGTGTAACCTAAGGGCCAAAGTTTGCCCTCTCTTCCAATGAGAGATCCTATGGTCCTAGGGCCATAGGTCTGCCATGGTGTCCATGTAGGTTCCCTTTAATGGCCTAAATACTATTTGAGAACTTTTACACTAAGAATTAGGCCAGCCTCTACCCCTAGGGCCATAGAGTGTGAATGTATAATCTCAAGGGCTATGTATTTACCTTTATTATAGTGAGACATCCTATGGACCTAGGGCCATAGGGATGCCATGGTGCATGTGTGGGTACCCTTAAATGGACTAGATGCTCTTTTATACCTTTTACATTCTCAACTAGGTCACTCTCTAGCCCTAAGGCCATAGGTTGACCTCTATTGTAATGAGAGATCATATGTCCCTAGGGCCATAGGATGCCAATGTATAAGCTCAAGGGCCATAGCTTACCCTCTATTGCAATGAGAGATTCTATGGCCCTAGGGCCATAGTTTGTCCTCTATTCTAATGAGAGATCATATGGTGCTAGGTCCTTAGGGTGCCAATATACAAGCTCAAGGGCCATAAGTTTCCCTCTAATGTAATGAGAGATCATTTGTCCCTAGGCCCATAGGGCTACTATGATGACCATGTAGGTGCCCTAGAATGACCTGAATGCTTTTTGAGAGCTTTTACATTGACACCTAGGCTACTCTCTCGTCCTAGGACTGTATGTTTTTCTATATTCCAATGAGAGATCATATGCCCTAGGTACATAGGGTGTTAATGCATAAGCTCAAGGACCATAGATTGCAGTCCATTGTAATAAGAGATCCTATGGACCAAGAGCCATAGGACTCAAGAGCCTTAATAGGTTTTCCTTTGATCAAAAGAGAGATCTAAATATGGTCCTAGGGCCAAAGTCTACCAATGTATAAGCTCAAGAACCATAGGTTGAGAGTTCTTATGGCCCTAGGACCATAGGGCTACCATGATTTCCAACAGCTTCCCTAGAATGGCCTAAATACTCTTGGAGAGATTTTACATTGACACTCTATGCTTTTTTGGGACACGTGACATTGATCATATGTTTCTTGAAGAAAACTCCATAGGTACTCTCTTTATTTGTCTTGAAGTCTTTACAAGAGCTTAGAATACACCTTTTCATGGTCTTAGGGCTATATGGATAAGCTTTTTTATAGGTATAAAATGGAGAAAACTTTATAGCCTTAGGCATATAGGATGCACCTCTATATTTTCACCATGTGGCCCAAGGGCCATAGGATTTCTAGAGAAGAGAGTGTTGATAATAAGTTTCTTTAATAAAACCATATTTCAACTTATGGATCTAGTGTTGGTATATGTAAGAATCTATAAGATCCTAAAATATGTCTCTCTTTTGATAGGATTTTTTTGAATATATAATATAGAGAGAACTCTATAGCCTTGGGATTGTAGTAGGGTATTTTTTGAATGTGTCACCCTATGGTCCTAAGGCCATAGGACATATATGGAGTATTGTAAAACCTCATGATTGTAGGGTAACTTTTGCGAGAATTAAAGAGAGAACTCTATAACCTCAACATTGTAGGGTACTTTTTGCATGCAGCACCCTATGGCCTTAGGGCCATAGGGTGGTTTTTGTATGTACCGCTATTTGGCACTAAGGCCACGTAGCATTTATGGATTACTTTATACATGAAAAGAACTAATATATAGCCTTTGGACCATATGATATAGTTTAGTGAAACAACTCCTTTGTCTATCTACTTAGCATTATGTAGATCCTAATGATGACAAAGGGTGCCTTCTATGTTTGTTGGAGCCTTATAGCCCTAATACCATAGGGTGGCCAAGGTGCCATCAAGAGAATAACATAATACATATAAAAAGTATCCAATGGCCCCAAGGATAATGGTGGACTAAGTGCCCTTCTAGAAAATCCATGTTGACACCCTTTGCTTGTGGAACCATAGAGGGCCGTCTCTATATAATTTTTATGACCATAACATGCTTTGTTTTGAGCCTAACGTATGTAGATTTATTTTTATGTATTGGTAGATTAGAACCTTTAAGGACCAAGGACCATAACGGTTCATAATAACATAGATCATAGTTAAACAACCCTATGGACTTATGGCCATAGGGTGACAAAGGTTCCCTTTAACATCCTAATGTACTACAAGTGAAAAATACTCAATGGCCACAAGGCCATTGGTGACCGAACTATATTTGTAGATAATCTATATTGGGACTCTATGGCCAAGGGCAATAGGGTACCCATTGTATGGTTTTATGACCATAACATGGTAATCTTTGAACATAGTGGCCCGTAGTGTTACATAGATCCTATTTCTCTTTGCTTCTTAAGTGTCACTTGGACCATCACACAAGACACCCAAAAAAGCGAAAAACATGTGATGCTATTAATACACATCTTGAGACTACAAAAAGAGCTAAATTATGCTACCCTTATGGCCTCAAACCATAGGGTCCTTTGCAAGTGTATACTATAAAAGGAATTTGAGATTGAGTAATAACCTATATACTTATGAAAAGGGAAGGGTACAAATAATACTACCAATAGTTTTTAAAGTGCAAAGGGGACCATTGAAAAGAGAATCAACAATAGCTTTGTAGGTGCTTGTTTTAAACAATAGATATATTACCAAGTCTTCATCTTCATGTTTTTCTTGAACTTAAAGTCACATGATCACAAACAATTCTTTTAATATATTTGATAACACATTAACTTTTCTCAATGTTCTCATTAACCACTTTTGTAAATTTGGTTGTATGACAAAATCCTCAAAAGTATGGGATGCTATAAGTTTTAAAAGAATTCAAAGGGTGGCACATCTTTAATATGTTAGAAAAGCATCCTCAAGAAACTAATCAAGGTCACAAAATTAAAAAGGAACCTTTTTAAAAGTGCAAACACATCCACAAAGTTCATTGATAGGTTTAAGCTTTGCACTTCAATGCATTTGCTTGTCTTGGATTTAACCACTAAATATACAATTGAATTTACAAACTTAAACAATTCTCATACATTATACAATCATTGCTTTGTTATACACCTTGATACAATGTTCTAATTGTTGTAAGACAAGCTAAAAAACTATACTTGTCTTAGCTTCCCTTTATTAAAGTATCTATGATACAGACACCAACACAATTTTTAGAGCTAATCTCACTCTACAAAGAAACTCAATGCCCTCCAAATTCTTTCCAATGCACTTGATTGTCCATGGTAAAGTGAACTGCAAAGTATAAGTGCCATTCTTTTGTGCAATGATCCATTGCACATATCCCTTGGTAATTTTTGGAAGTGGTTGTTTCTCCTTTGCTTTTTGTAGCTCAATATTAAGCCATTGAGTACATCTTGTGAAGAGAGATATGTAGATCTCATTTGTAATGTTATAATGAGACTTACATTCTTCCCATGAGGTAACTGCTGTAGACGGCACTAGCTCTTTAAACACCACTAACATTCGAGCCATAAAAACCTTGGTCTGCTTTAAGTTCATTGCACACGCAGAGAGGTCGAACATGTCTGCTTGATGTGGTTGCCTTAGTAAGCATATCTTCTCTTCCATCAACTCATATTGTTGTGACTTGACATCACTATCTTCTAAACCATTTATGCATCTAAAAGCTGTTATGCATGGTTGTTTCCCATGAGAAACTGATGCTTGATACTTCTCCAAGATGTTTACCCATTGGTCATAGATTTCATCATCGTACATGACCATGTGTCCTTCTCTATTGGCAAGATGCTTGATACTTCTCCAAGATGTTTACCCATTGGTCATAGATTTCATCATCGTACATGACCATGTGTCCTTCTCTATTGGCAAATGAACTATGGTTGAACATGATGTTTGCCACACTTACAAAGGCCTTCAAAATAAACAAAAAAGAAAATAACTTATTTCAAGACGTATCTGTAAAGAAAATGAGCATAGGGAAGTGAAACTTACATCCCAAGGTGCTCGTATCACATGATTGACAAGAACTCCTACCTTGGGTTTTGTTGGTTTGGAGTAGGCAATCCACTGACTATGACCATGCTTTAAGACCTCCACATAAGGTTGCTGCTTCAATGTTGTTATTCTCTCCATGTTCTTCATTTTGGATGTTTAAACAACAACCTCTTTGGGAGCATCTACCACTATCCTTGCATTTCTAAACTTGTAGAACTCTTACCTGGAAGCATACTTAGTGCTCTTGTTGCACAGATAATCTCTAGCTACTATATGATGAAATGTTGGCCAAAGAGAATCCAATAGTGGTATGTAGCTAGCTTGTCTCCATGCATTTCAGTTGTTTGGAGAGGCATTTTTGTAATTGGATTATACGACATTAGGTCTTCTTGAGTGGATACTGATCTAGTGTGCCCTGCAAATTGCTTCAAAAGGTATTTTACATACATATCTAACAAGGATCTGCATTTGTAGGCTTCTGGTGCAAGATTGCATTGGTCAATGGGGATTAATTGGGTAAATTGCACTCCAAATTTAAAATAGTGTGCAATTCCAACATATCCATCCAGCCCACTCTTAGAAGTTTTTCCAACTTCTTTATCAAGATCTTTCTGTTTTGGTTGGACAATAGAGTTCAACACAGCTAAGGAGGTTGAGTCCACAACCACTACCACAGAGGAGGTTTCAATTGTGGGGGCTACAGGTACACTGGCATGTCCTGCTTGTTGAGTCGTTAGGGTTATAATTGAAAGATCTTCTTGAGCCACATCTGTACTATTTTCTCCAACTGAGGGATTCTCACTCTCCTTGAGAATCTTAGCTTGACTTACTTTACCTATGATTCTATGTCCCTAGGTTGCCAATGTACAAGATCAAGGTCCATGGGATTTCCTCTATTGTAATGAGACCCTATGGCCCTAGGGCCATATTAAGGTGCCCTCTATTATAATGAAATATCATTTGGCCCTTGGGCCATAGGGTGCCAATGTACAAGCTCAAGGGCCATAGGTTCCCTTCTATTGTAATGAGACTCTATGGCCCAAGGGCAATAGGGTGGCAATGTCCAAGTTCAAGTTCCATACTATTCCCTCTATTGTAATGGAAAGCTCCTTTGGCCCTCGGGCCATAGGGTGCCAATATACAAGCTCAAGAGCCATAGATTTTCTTGTGTTGTAATGAGATCCTTGGCTCAAGAGCCATAGGACTACCATGGTGCCTTTTTCATTGGTGCTCTATGGCCATGCTACCTATACATGCTCCCTCTAGTGCCCTTGTGGACCGTTTCTTAAGGTGCCTTGCTAGAGTCTCTTACTTGATACCCTATGACCCTTAGGCGCCATAGGTTGTGTTCATGATAGCTATGAAATTTTAATAAATTTTTATTTTGTATATATTAAGTAATGTATTACTTCTCCCCCTTTCCCACTCTTTTATTCACCTTCCAACACTCTATCATCTCACCACGTACTTGTCCTCCCTTTTCCATGCTATTATCTCACCCTGTACTCATCCTCTTACAAAATTGCCCTCTACCCAACATCCTACAACATCATCCTCTAGTCGTACTCCTATGTCGTCCCCCTCTATCCATTACAGGTATTCCATAAACACAATGCTTTTTTTTCTCTTTTTTGTTTTTGTTTTAGAGTTTTTTGTTTTTTTGTTTTAAGAGAGAAGTGGAATTGATTAGGACCTAATTAGAATATAATTAAAGTTGTCTGTTTTTCTGTTGTGGTCTTTAGAGAGAGGTTAAAATGTTTAGAATGTAATTAGAGCATAATTAGGGTTTTCTATTTTGGGCTTTAGAGAGATGTTAAACTGCTTAGAATGTAAGTAGAACATAATTAGAATGTAATTACATCATTATAAGAATGTAATTAGATAAAAACAGGCTACAAATGTTACCTGTGAGCAACCCTAAATTGGGTTCTTAAATGACCAAGCTTGGTGAAGCTCAGTGAAGCACAAAAAATCAGGGAAAAATCTGGGGCAGTCGAGAGATTTTTGCAGCACAAACGGTGGACACAAGGATGGTGATTGTGTACAGCCAATGAAGGGGTGCAGGGGTGATTGATTGTTGCAGCAAAAGGTGAAGTAAGAAGAAGAAGGAGGGTAGCGGCGGAGGCGATGCAGATGTGTGTTGGAGGTGTCGGTGTTGCGAGACGCAATTCTATAGGTCTGTGCAAAGTTTGCGTTGGCGTTGAAAGGACGCCACTGGCAAGGAGATGGCGGCTCTGTGTGTGCGAGAAGAAGGTGATGGCAGCTCTGTGTGTCAAAAACGCACGTTTCAAAGAGTGAGAGAAAGAGAGAGAGAAGAGAGGGAGAAAGAGAAAATTTTAGGTTACGATTCAAAATTTGAATTTTGAATATAGGGGTTGTTCATAGACTTTAGGTTCCCTTAGATCCAAATATTTAGCCCCTTGACCCCACTAGGAAAATTTGGGAGAAAACGTACGTCACAAACTGCTATTTTTTTGTGTGCCATTGTGTTTAGAGGGTTGTAGAATGCATCTAGTAAATGTTTCGAAGGTATTTATTTTTTAGCGCTATAAAATAAATGATACCCACGGTTTATTTTTGTATCTTGGGACCAAAACTCACATACTAAAAAAAATGTCCATATCTTGACAACGTCCATATCTCAACAACGTCAACCATATCTTAACACTCTGCAAGTGGATCATGAAGCAAATTTTGACCCCGGATCCAAAATTTGCATAATGAAAAAAGCACTAAAAATAGTCAAAATTGATAAATTTTACCTCAAAAAAGTGCGCTTCTATTTTGTTCGATACTGATCATGGGGCTTGAAAAGCCATTATAGCAAAGTTTTGGGGAGCCTTGAAATTTTCTTAAAAAATTGATCTTTTGGATTTTCCTTCAGATTTGAATGTGTAGAGTGAGGATGACCTGAATCTAATTAGAGCTTAATTAGAAGTGAATTAAGATGTGATCAAAATGTAATTAGAGTGAGGATGACCTAAATCTAATTAGAGCTTAATTATAATGAATTAAGATGCAATCAGATTGTAATTAGACAGTAACAACACCTATTGCTATCACCCTATGGTCCCAAGGCCATAGGATGTGCATATACCTGCCACAAAACACCTGTAGCTAGCACCCTATGGCCCCATGTACATATACTCGCCACACAACACCTATTGCTAGCACCCTATGGTCCTAAATCCATAGGATGTGCATATACCCGCCACAAAACACCTATCGCTAGCACCCTATGGTAGGATGTACATATACTCGCCACACAACACCTATTGCTAGCACCCTATGGTCCCAAGGCTATAGGATGTGCATATACCTGCCACAAAACACCTGTATCTAGCACCCTATGGCCCCATGTACATATACCTTCCACACAACACCTATTTCTAGAAGCCTATTGTCCCAAGGCCATATGATGTACATATGCCCGCCACAAAACACCTGTAGCTTTAGCACCCTATGGCCCCATGTAAATATACCCGCCACACAACACCTAATTCTAGCACCCTATGGTCCCAAGGCCATAGGATGTACATATACTCACCACAAAACACATGTAGCTAGCACCCTATGACCCCATGTACATATACCCGCCACACAACACCTATTGCTAGCACCCTATGGTCCCAAGACCATAGGATGTACATGTACCCACCACAAAACACATGTAGCTAGCACCTTATGGCCCCAAGTCCATAGGATGTACACATACCCGCTACAAAACACCTGTAGTGAGCACCCTATGGCTCCAAGGCCATGGGTTGTACACATACTCGCCACAATTCACCTGTAGCAAGCACCCTATGGCCCCAAGGCCATAGGATGTACACATACCACCACAACACAGCTAGCACCCTATGGCCCCAAGGCAATAGGATGTACATATACCCACCACAAAACACCTGTAGCAAGAACCCTATGGCCCCAAGGCTATAGGATGTACCAATACCACCACAACACATATGTAGCTATCACCCTATGGGCCCAAGGCCATAGGATGTACACATACTCATTAAAAATATCTGCATGCGGCATCCTTTGGACATAGGTTGTATGCATACTCATCACAAAACATCCACATCTAGTACCCTAAGTCCATAAGTCCATAGGATATATGCATACTCATCATCATGAAACACCAACATATAACATCCTATGGTCCTGGGGACATAGGATGTATACAAATTCATCACAAAATACCTATATAGCATCATGTGGCCCTAAGGCCATAGGATGTATCATGAAACAACTACATATAGTACTCTAGGGTCCCAAGGCCATAGGATGTATATATACTCATCATGAAAACCATACATGTGTACTCACCGTGAGGTGACCTTCAAGAATCTATATGTACTCTTCATGAAACATCTAGAAAATTCGACCTATGGCCCTTAGGCCATAATCTGTTCCTTTGTGATGCTTCTTGGTCTTAAACGTATCCTTCCACACACCGACAGAGACCCTTTTGGCTATGTGGGGCTCTTCTCACAACTAGATGTAGAACCATTTGCGTATAGGGCAATAGAATACACACGAGTTTCTTTGAGTTTCTTCTTCATCGATGACATAAACAATGTTAAATTACATTTCTAGATACTTGTACGTGTTTGTTTAACAAATATTTGTGCGAACCTTCTTGCATGTATGGGTTTTAAAAATGGTAATAGAGTGTGGATATATGTAGCCATGCAAAAAGCTGCCATTGGGAGTGTATGTGAAGTAGACTCAAATGCATATTGTTTTGGCATGCTTATTGGGGAAGGCAATGTATCAGTGTTGTTGATTTGTGTTTGGAAAAACATGCACTCATTCCATTTCCAACAATGGGTGCATTGATAGTGGGAGATGTCTTTCATAGTATTATGAAATGGAGTATAGGTTTGTTGCAAAATATGAATGAGATGCAATACCAAGGGGTTCCTATGCATGATGCTAACAAACCAATGGGAGCATTGGAGGAACAATATGATGGGATGAGCTATAGGGAGGTTTGGAAGGATAAGAGGGTTCAACTATGGGATGAAAGAAAACAAATGTAGTAACCGAAGGGGTTGTCATGTATGTTTGTCCATTTGACTGTATAAACTTTGGTGAGGTAGGTGAAGATAACATTGGTATTGGTATTGAAACATCATATGCTAGTGAGGCTACTATTTCTATTGAATTTGATGTATGTAGCATCAATCTAGTATGTTGGCCTATCAATAAAGTGACAACTATGGATGGAAAAGATTTGTTGTGGTATGAGGATTTACATGCTATGCATGAGTTGCAAGATACATGCATTGAATCAAGTCATTTGGTAGAGCCTATTTCAAAACAGCAAAAGTATTGCTTTATAAGTAGGAAGCCAAAAATATATGTGAAACTTTCCAAGAAATCCAGTCAAGCATCCTTACCATCTGTCCAACTCGTTTCAGCCATAGATTGTTGCTCCAGACGTTGTTGTCAATATGCCAATCGAGATAATGTCATTTCTATTCACAATGAATTTTGGGGACAGAGTTTGCAAAATAGAACCAACTATGTGTATGATACAATGTTGATTGCATGATGTGAGAACAAAACAACTACAAAGAGCTGCTATGTATTTTCTTTTAATGGAAATGAGGTTTGCAGTGTCTTCCTTGTGATGAGAAGCTTCAAGGTTTTATTAAAGTTGTGGCTTCCTCCCCTTTTTGGATTAATCGCAATATGTAAATGGGAGTTTGTCACCATCTTATGGTAGTCATGTGTGAGACACACTTAGGATCCCAACACTCTTTTTATCCTTGCTCGAGTTTTTTTTCCCATGGCTTGTATACACATCCATAGCCCTAGAAATTTCTTACCTTTCTACATTCACAACTAAAATATTTGTTGGATCACAAGGGACTTGTTGTGCATCGTGTGTGAGACATTGAGGCTACAAACATAGAACCTAGATGCAAGAAAGCTTGCAAATGCAGATGAGTGTGTCACTCACCTCTATGTAGTTTTGAATGCAGAAAACTTAGGCCATTGTGAAGAGGGAGATTGCTATCGGTACTTAACCACCCCGCTGCTATCGTATTGCCTCTCGTGCTTGCTCGCACACACACTCTCTCTTATGCTCACACACAATCCCAGAGATAATTCAAGAGAGGGGGAGAGCAAGAGCAAAACCATACATTCAAGAATGAGAAAAAAATAGGTTACAGATCACTTATGTGGGTCGTCCCATCCACATATGGACGCCCATAATCGATCGATAATCCAATATGTTATCTCTATCTTTCTCTCTCTCTCTCTCTATTAAATCTAGTGTGCACCTATTTTTGGTGATCACCCATGACTACACATGTGGAATCAACAAGCCCATCCCATGACTCAATACAAATAAATAAGAATGTCACTTAACGTTAACATGCCTCACTTCCTGATGTAATTAATTTTATCCTTGAAATTTAGAAATGTGTGCTAAAACGCAAGAACTCCATGGACCCAGTCATATGGGTCTTGTAGTAGTTAAACATCTTGATGATAGTAGTGGCACATGGATGTGCCCTCAATTAAGGAGGTTAATACTACAAGAGGTTGCACTTGTTCTCCATAAGAGCGCAGTCTTTGTCTTCTCATGAACGTTGCAAAATGAACAAGAAATAGCATAATAACTACATTCTCATAAGGACATGGATAATTGAAAATCATATGCAGCAGTGAATAAGCACAAAGAATGATTGATAACAAAATATAATATAATTTTTTGAGCATTAAACATTAAACTCATGAGCACTTGTAGCGATCAGCAAATAAAAACTTGTGGCATCGCTAATTTAATTTTCAATAGCCACTAAATGTCAATTATTAATCCCATGGGTAGGCTTTCTGATTGTCCATAGTCAATTAAGTTCTTTAATGGCAAGAGCAGAGTGTTTCATATCCTAGGGTTGAGTAGAGGCTATACCTAGAAGACCTTCAAGCTAAGCTATGATAAAGGAAATCACACATGATCATCACCTGAATTGATTCCCTTTGTTTGACCCCCCAAAGTGTTTGTGCTATAGACTTGTTTCCACGTAGAGCCTTAATTAATTGATCTTTTGGGCTCTTTTGTTTTTTTATTTTCTTTTTTTTAAGTGGATTTTTCTTTTGTTGATTTTCAATTCTGAACTTTGGGGTGGTCATTTTGACATTGTCACCCTCCTCAAGCTCATTACAATAGTCAAACTTCCTTTATAATACTTAAGCTAAAGGTCAAAAGGGATTAAGCTCACTAAAAAGCATTGACACATTGCACACAATGATTCATAATATTGGATTAAGAGCTTAAAGTAACCACTAAGAATTAGGAAAGCATATCCTATGGTATTAAGAGAAAATCTCTCATGTCTACCTTGGTCAAACTAGATTAGCCATAATTCTTGATAAATAAACCTAGACAAAGGACTATGACATAAAAATATATTAAATCTGATTTCTAATACTAATTAAATGTGTTGAATACTTTGCTACCAATCATGATTAAGACAGACAAACATGGATGGTAGAAAATACAACAAGCAATGATAATGGTCAAGAAACACCTACTCGTGTTGGCCAGCGTGATCAATTTGATGAGTAGATTTGAAAAATATTGCATGATTTTTGAAAGTCGAGCTAATGCAATACATTCTTGTACACACTAGAAAACAATAGGAAATATACCTCTAGGAGTCACATCAATGGGAAGAGGCTCCAACCCTAGTTGAACAGAATCAAAACAAAATAAGGAACCCTAACCTATCTATTTACACCAATACTATAGGGTCAACGAGATAGGATATTGTATAGATTGATTGGTAGTCCTAAGGCTAGGCCTCTATCCTCATCCTCAAGATAAGTATAGTCATCTCATCTTGGTGAGACCATAGGCTTCTTGAGTGTCATCTATTGGTTCTTCTTTATATTCTCGTGCATGTAAGTTAATCAAGAATGCTATCATCTGTGGGTAGTCATTTTGTGCAAAGGGGTAAGCTTCTGCCAATGGGACATATCCACTATCGCATAGGGATCCCTCGTGGTCAATAGACACATCAACCATTATAACTCTTAAAAAAATTTCTCACATGCTAGACTAGCTACCAAGTCCTATTCTAAGATAAGTACATGGTAGATCATGTGAAATACTTGAGATAGGTAAATCAAATTTCTATCACCCAAGGTAGGAGTGGATGACTCTGGTGAACTAGCCATATCTGTACACATCAATAGATCTTGGTTAGTTTGCAAATAATGTAAGGTTGTGTCACTTTTCATGATGTAGCATTGTGAGTTTACGTTTATGGACGCGATCTTGTAGGTTTCAATCTTGTTGTTTGTTGGCTCTTGCTCTTTTAGTTTTTTTCACTTTTTTGATGGTTTTGGTTTGTTTTAGAATAAAGCTATATATACACATTCCCTAAGATTTGGAAGTTAAGGGGTTAGGGAGGAAAGTTAAGAGGGAAGAAAGTGAATGATGGGTGTCAGTAAATATTCCCCCCTTCTTTGGGTAGACCATACCTTTTGGAAAGAGTTCTTCACCTTTTGAAACCATTTTTTGCAAAAAGTTGTAATGGGAGAGTACTTTGACCAATAGTTTTCTTCCACCCTAGGTGCTTTGTAAAGTTGCAGGTAATCTCCCATGATGTTACTTGAAATTTTGCTTTAGGTGATGAATTTATAATGGATGGCGTTGATTCTTTTTTGTGTGTGTGGATATTTACTGTAGTAGGTGGAGGTTGTGTGGAAGCTTGTATCTCTATGGATGAACTACATGAGGAGCTAGAAGCTTCATTTGACTCCCCTTTTTCTGAGCTAGGTGGAGCACTATGTTGCCGATATTCCTTCTACTAAGATGTGGCATAGCTACCTTGCTCATATGAATCACAAAGCAATAGAACAACTTCAATATTTGGGCTACTTGTTTAAAACTATTCTTATTTTAGCTTGTGTGAGAAATTGCAATTATGGAACATAGGCTGGGGCTACCTCTTTCCCATTGAACAGAGAGTTAGGGAATCCTCTAGACTTAGTATATAGTGATATAAGTGGGTGTATGCCACACAAAGATCTAGGAGCGCAATATATTTCCTAACATTCATAGATGACTCTACTCAGAAGGTGTGGATCTACCTCTTGAAGAGGAAAGACAAAGTTTTTCGTATGTTTCAAAAATTCCTTGCAATGGTAGAGAACCATCCAGGCAAGAAACTTAAAGATTTTCACACTGACAATGGGGGACAATATGTCTCCTCTGCGTTCAACAATTTTTGCAACAAAAGAGGTGTTAGTCAACAATTTACTACACTATATACACCTACTTAGAATGGCATTGATGACTGTATAAATAGGATAATCCAAGAGAGATTCACAACCATGTTGTCTGTGGTGAACTTGCCTCCAGAGTTTTGGGGAGAGGCTATTTTGACAATAGTTTACATCATCACTACAACACGTCGCGCAAAAATCGACCTTTGTACCGACGCAAATAAAAGTGGTTTAAAATTAAAATGCATCAAAATAAGCATCCATATACGCGTCGAACTCGTAGCATCGGTATACGCATTGGTATAATCACTTTGTATACCAACCCTCATACCGATGCTCATATCAACGCCCATACCGATGCTCATACCAGCGCCTGTACAGACGCTCATACCAACGCTTATACAGACGCTCATACCAACGCCTGTACAGACGCTTATACTAACGCCTGTACACACCTGTACCGATGCCTATAGAGACACCTGTACAAACACCTGTGCAGACACACATACCGACGTTTGCACCTGCAATTTTTTTTTGAGCAGAGAGTAGTGCCATTTGTTGCTACATGTGCTACGGTAACAAAGGCACAACCTCTCTACTCAAAAGAAGAAGGCAAATGTAATCGCACTTTGCATTAAAATAGATTGATTATGCATCATAAAAAAATAAAGAAGTGTTAAGCAAACGACCATAAATATGAAACTAGAAATTGCAATAATCAAAACCATGATAACCATAACTATTACCATTGCCATAAATAGACACAAAACTATAAGTATAACCATAATGGTAACCGTAAGAAAAACCATAACCTTAAATTTAAACATAATGATTACCTTAACCATAAAAAACACATAATCTTAACCAATGCCAATGACATAATTGAAAACAAAATCATGACCATTGCCATTATCATAACCATAAACATAAGCATAAGCAGGTGTCAAAACCATAACCATTGCCACTGACATAACCATATAAATACCATATCCAAAATTGTTGTTAACACCATAACCGTTGCCACTATCATAAGCATAAGCATAAGCATAAACATAAACATAACCATAACCATAGAAGTTATCAAAACCATAACCATTGTTGCTAGCATAATAAAAATTAAACAATAACCATTGTTGGTGACATAGAAAAAAATAAACCATAACCATAAGCATTATCATAAGCATAAGCATAACAATAAAGGTATTGTTAGAACCATGAACACTTTCATTATGTGCATCATAAGCTTAATCATAATCATATATAGTTATGTGTGTATATTTATGTGTACATGTGTGTGTGCATGAAAGAAAAAGAAGCACTCACATTTAAAGAATGTGAGTCTGCAAGAAGTACGAAGAGTCAAGCAAATACCTGCAAAAACAAAGCATAAACATTTTTACCCACACATAGAAACACAAATATTTATGTGTATGTGTGTGTGCATGAGATTAAAAAAAGGAGCACTTACATTTAAAGAATATGAGTGTGCGAGAAGTACGAAGGGTCAAGAAAATACCTACAAAAACAAAGCATAAGCATTTTGTTATCCACACACCCAAATACAAATTTTCTCACACAAATACAAAAAAAATGTACCTTCTTTGTGTAGAAATGTGTGGAATCATAGATGAGAACTCAGAAGAGGCAACTCCATGAAGGTCTGCAAGGAGGGAGGAGGAGATGGGAAGGAGCTATGGAGGCATCCGCGGTGTGGAGAAGAGAGAGAACACTCGATAAAAAAAGACATTGGTATATGTGTCGTTATAAGCGTCAGTATATGCATTGGTATTGGTGTCGGTTTAGGCATTGGTAAGAGCATCGATATAGACATCGGTATATGCGATGGAATTTAAAATTTGAATTTTGAATTGAGCAATTTCTCCCTCCATCTTTATCAACGCTTATACCAGCGCCTACCATCGACATCGAAAAAATGACATTGGTAACCAAGTGATCCCTTGTAGTGCATCAATTGATCACCTAGTATGCTGTTGAACTATAAGATTTTTTAGAAGATTTGAACTGGCAAGAAGCCAAACTACAAAAGGCATTCTCACATGTTCATGAAGATCTATGCAAGAATCTAGACCCCAAATCACACAAATGCATCTTAATTGGATATGGTGCAGATGGAGAGAAAGGCTATTGTCTCTGGTACCCAGATTCTAGAAAAGTCATTTGCACCTCACAAGTTATCCTCAGTCAATCAAAGATACACATACAACCTGTCAAAGAGGTTGATTATCACAAAGGTAAAATTTGAGGATGTAGCCTCAAGTGAGATCAAACAAATAGTTCAATTTACTAAGTGATTTTCCTACCACCACTAGTAGTGCTTCAAAGAAAGCAAAGTCTAGTAGTCAAGCAATGAGGAGTTCTATGTGAGTCTCTCATGCCTCTAAACATTTTTAACTCATTAGGAAGAGGATGAGGTCTAGGGGGGCCTCTTTATTTTCCATGATCTTATGGAGGTGATTAACATTTTGGCAAATAGGTGTCTGCCATGTTTGTAAGAATGGTGGGTGTGTAAGATATGTGTAAGAGTGGTCAAAAGATGTACTTTTCCCCCGAAAAATGAGATAGACAATTTTATGATTTCGACCTTCCATAACTCCCACATATGATCTCCAATTTGAGCGGAGATCATAGATTTGTAATCTACACGTCAATCACTTTTTATAGATATGCTACATGATATGGTTTTACCCGCTAGATTTTAAATTTTATTTTGCGGGGAAATTTGAATTCAAATAATCTAGATGTTTTGCTTGTTTGAATTCAAAACCTGTCCTTGATTAGTTTCTTAATACTAAACGTTTGACTTCCTTAAACCACCAAATAAAGAGGCCCTCCTAGATCCCATTCTCTTCCTAATGTGGGGTTAGACTATTTGTTGGTCACTGACTATGAAGAGCCTACTTCTTGCCAAGAGGCTATTTAGATGGAAGATAGGGTGAAGTGGGGGCACACAATGCAATCAAAGTATCACTTGATTATGGAAAATGAGACTTAAAAATTGATAGAGTTTGCAAAGGGAAAACAAGCCTTGCCTTGCAAATGGGGGTATAAGAAGAAATAAAAGACAAAAGATCCCAAGCTCTCAAGTATAAGGCTAGATTGGTTGCTAAGGGATTCAAGCTAAAGAAATAAGTGGACTTTGATGAGATTTTCTAGGATGACTACATTATGTCTTGTGCTTGGACTAGTAGCCATTGAGGACATGGAACTTGTCTAGATGTATGTGAAGATGACTTTCCTTCATAAGTATTTAGATGAAGATGTCCACATGAAAGATCTAGAGGGTTTTGAAGTTAAACTTATAAAGCCTACAAGGGTAGAATTGGTGTGTAGATTGTGTAGGGCATTGTATGGCCTAAAGCAAGGCTCAAGGAAGTGGTACCAAAGTTTGAAAAGTACATGCAATCCCAAGATTATGTATGGAGCCAACAAGAATATCACTACTTGTATACCCAAAAGTTGAATAATGATGGTTCACTTATCATCTTGACACTTTATGTCAATGATATGCTCATTTCCGAGAAGTCTAAAGAAAAGATTTCCATCTTGAAGAATTCATGTGGGATGCAATTTTCTATGAATAATTTAGGAGATGCAAATCACTTTCTTGGTATGTGTATCAACAAGAGGGATAGAAAATGTGGAATACTAGAGATATCAAAAAATGTATATCCAGAAGGTCGTGCAACATTTTAATATGCAGGGGGGAAGGCTACATTGAGTAACCCAATGCAAGCATATGCAAAACTTAGCAAGAATGAATCTCCCAAGTCTGATGCTGAGAAAGCAAAAATGGCCAAGGTGCCATATTCTTCAACAATAGGAAGTCTTATGTACGCCATGGTAGCCATCATACCAGACGTTGAATTTGCAATTGGAGTGGCTATCAGATTTATGAAATTTTTTTGTCAAGAAACACCTCGAAGTAGTAAAGCACATTTTGAGATATCTGAAGGGTACAACAAGAAAGTGCTTATGCATTGGGAATAGTGATGCATCCATAGTGGGTTGTGTGGATAGTCGAAGGCCCATGTCTCGCTATGTATTTCTAGTTGTTGGGCCAGTCGTATCATGGAGATAATGTCTCCATGATTGCACTTTGTCTTCCACTACATAGGAAGAATATGTTGCAGTCTCTACTGCTAGCAAGGAAGTTGTATGGTTAGCTCCTTTAGTGGAGAATTTAGAATCTATCAGACAGTAGTATTGATAGAGTGCTACTGCATTAGCAAAAAACCGTGTGGTTCATATGGATGACAACCTTGGAGATGCTCTCATGAAGGGCTTAACCTTAGAGTGGTTTGCACATTGCATTGAGATGATGGTGTAGGGTGAAGCCACTAGAATGCTTCACGGTTGCACAAGCTACACATACATAGGCCACTTGGGCCATATTGGCCCTCAAGTGGGAGATTGTTTGGGTTTATGCCAGCTAGTCAGACGCCCTTTACTAGCCCATCATTAACTCACTTATTCTTTACATAAATATAGAATAAATAGTGCAAGGATAACTCATTTGGAACTGACCCAAATCTGTGTCTCCATCTCTTTTGCATGCATGCATCCGCATGCACACACTCCAAAAATATCATGAATGAAATGTTAATTAAGAAATTATGAGATGTATCCAAGGAAACAATCTATGAAACCATAGTCTTCTTTTCACACCTCACATAAGGAAGGACCCATGATAGGCTAACAATAGTATTCTCAATTTGTGTGGCATTTATCTATTTCAAGTGCATGCGCTCACAGGTTAATGCCATAACTAATGTGGAAATCCACTTCGTATGCATGATTTCCATATCATTATCTACATAAACATGAGGAGTTTCTATACTATTATAAAAGGGGGAGGGATCCCCCCCCCCCCCCCCCCCCCACACACACACACATGTCGCAAGCTCCATGATCTGGCTCAGCTTCGGTAGTGTTGTCTGTACCTGAGTGCGCTCAGTGAGAGAGAGATAGGGCTGCATGGAAAGAGAGAGAGAGAGAGAGAGAGAGAGAGAGAGAGAGAGAGAGAGAGAGAGAGAGAGAGAGAGGTGATCAAAGGCTGCCGACCATACTAGTGTTTTTAATCTTCTTTTCAAAACAACAAGATGCTAGAAGAGCTAGCAATAGGCCTCAAAACAATGGCCATTGTATAAGCACTAGAAAATAATTGCTTAAGTGATGCAAATTTAATTCTAACTTTGGAAAAAAAAATCATTGCATAAACAACTACAAATGTTGCTTAAAAGCTACCAAAAAGAGTGGCTAAGGCATTGTCTATGTGACACAAGAAAAGGATGTAGGAAAGAAAGTTTGGAAAATGCAATGCATCATTTAAGCAACAGTTGCTTTGCTCAAATGAAAAAGCCTAATGTAGAGCTCCCACCACATCAAGGGAGCCAACATATAGGGAGAGATTTCTTGTGGGCGAGAGACATAGCAAGCAAAGGGAGAGAGGGAACGTGAGAGAGATACCCCCCCCCGTAAATAGAGAGGGAGAGAGACCATGGGAGAGATAGAGTGAGGGAGGGAGAGCTTGTTTTAGAGCTCTCACCATACCGGGGGATCTAACAAAGAGGGAGAACTTTGTTGTGGGTGAGATAAAGAGTGAGCAAGGGAAAGAGAGCATGCAAGAGAGACAACCACTCCTCCCCCTCCCCCCCACACAAACACCATGGTATTGATGAGTCCTCTCTCTCTCTCTCTCTCTCTCTCTCTCTCTCTCTCTCTCTCTCTCTCTCTCTCTCTCTCTCTCTCTCTCTCTCTCACCCCCCCAATGTCATTGTTTTTGGCAAGTATGATACCCGTGACTGCATTTTTGAAGAAATTTCCCCATGTATTTTCATTGAACATGAATGGGTTGCATGTGTGTGTGTGTGTGTGTGTGTGTGTGTGTGTGTGCACGGACATGCAAGAGATAGATATTTTTATTATTATTGTCCTTGGAGGTCAAATATGACCTATGGGACCAAAGATACATGTGATGTACTCTGCAAGGGACCGATAAGTTATTCTTGCTGCTCAAGGATCATACTAATGAGAATTGCAATGGAGATCCCTCACTATGGCTATGAGAGGAAAGTGTGTAGGTCTAAGTCATGGCTGAAAATGTGAGGGAAGCAAATTCGGATGTGAGAAAAATATTGGTACTTTAGTAGTGGGTGGTATTGACTCTCAAACTTGTAGTGAGCACGATGTGCATAGTCAATGGTGGGACTCTTCTCCATTTTCCAATGCCCCATCTTGCATCAAAGGGAGTCGGAGTAAGTTGAATGTCTATGATAGTGTGTATTCCAACAAGGGGATAGGCTCAAGCATACAAGGGTGAGTACGTCCATAAGAGACCCAATCACTATAATCCAATTGTTATTTGCATTGTTCACATCCCCTTCTTTTTTTTCTTTGATACCTTGAAGATCTCTTGCTTTTTGAGTGACTAACTTTTTAAGCCTATTGTATTTATCTCCGAAATTGAAAATAAAAGGGTATCCATGGAAGTGAACCATAGCATGTAATCTTTTTGGCATTTGGTTGTTCATATAATTTTCCTACAATGTGTGTGCATATCCACAAGACTCAAGTTACAAAACTCTCAACCCAATTGGCTTTAGGTTGGTGCAAAATCTTCCATATGCACATACCTCTCCTTGGACTTGAAAAAAAATCCGATTGAATTCATATATTCTTCTCTTATTTTTAATTATTTTGTGTGCAGATGGTTACATTAGAGCTTAGTTACAAGTACTTAGTAACGTACTATCACCAAAAGCCTTTACATAGCAAGGCTCGACGAGATGGCGAGGGTTACCCAAAGCCAATCATCCCGAGTTATGAATTTTACCTAACACATATATTATCTCTATATTCTCTTGTACAATTGCTGAGAAGCTAGCCACAAGAGGCTTCTATCAAAGATAAGATAGTTCCTAGCCTTTTAGATATTATTGAAGAAACTATATCTGACAATTTCAGTACAAATTAGAAGGGGAAAACTTTGAAACTATTTCCCACCAAGGCATAAATCCTTCTTGAAAAATCCTATCTTCCACATTCTTTGTATCCATTCACACCTTCCCTGCAAGGCCTCTAATCTTCAAGCATTCCATGAAAAGGTGGGCAAGGTCTTTGCTAGCCAATCTGCACCTTGGACCCGATACCACATACTTGAATCTTGACGCCTATCAACAAAGCCCCCCACAGTATGTTCCACAAATATATCTTCATAGAATGAGGGCAATGGAGTCCAAATGTTCTTTGTGACCTCAACCCATTGAGATTCTGACCATTGTTTCTTCTATTGCTTGTTCAAAGGGGCAAACCAATCAGCCTTGTGTATTAACGCTTGGTAAATGCCCTTGGTATGATGTTTAAAGAATTGCCTACTCATGGGCCATTTCCAAGCTTTCCACTCAAAAGTCGATTCATAGATTGACATCAGAATATTGTGTAGACCTTCTACAACTCTCTTTACAAGTAGCTTCTTAGTGCCATTGAGTTGAAACTGGGAACCCACCTGGTCAAAGGATTTCCAACACTTGTTGTTTCCATCCCAAAAGTGGATCAACCACTAGAGTCCTTTGTTGTTCATCCTTCTTGCAATTTCTCTCCAGTAAGGTTTCAGGATTACACCAACAACTTTAAACGTCCAAGGGGACCAGTGCAAGATGGAGTTTTGGAAGTATTTGGTTAATTCACCCCATTCTAGTACTCGTGTTTCTCTATTGCACTTTTGCACCAACTCTCCCGTGATGTCATGCTAGGCCATCTCGGGGCTAATAGATTTTCGTGTACCTCGGTCCCTTTCCACTATCCACCTTTAGAGCAAAGTTCTTCCTTGTCTATAATATCCTTGGTCATGATAGCCCAAGATTGGTCTTTCTTTGTGATTGAGACCACAAACTTAGCACACAGGGCCTCAACATGAACAACAGTGTTGAAAATTTTGAGGCCACATTGTACCACCAGTGGAGCGATAACTTCCTATTTTGCCCATTTCCATGGCATCTTAACACTCTTTCTCAAACCACCTCCTGCATGATATACCTTTGTTGTAACACCTTTGACATGATTTATGGAAAATCATTCTCTAGCATAATAACAAATAACTTTCTTGAAAGCTTTCCATTTAGTTTCCAATGGTGCATCATATTGGAGCTTTTGTCATCCATAACTTTTGCTCAACCATTTCAATATACATTGGTGCTTATTTAAAATCCATGCAAAAAGATAACTTTTGCTGAATTTTGGCTGTTAATTTCATTCTTAGTTGTTTTTCTAAATGCAAGGTCAATACATAAGATCCAATGGTCCAATTCTAGGCTCCATTGCCAAGAATAAAACTCTTTATGTGGCATATGATGGCTTTAGAGAGTACCATAAAGTTAATCACACTATCCTCATTGTGTTTTCTACATGTAAATCTATTGTTTTCCCACAAAGATACACCATTTTCAATGAGCATACCCATACTATTTGCACATGTGTACAAGTAAATTTTCCTTGTGATCCGCCTCTTTCTCATTGTTGACTGGGTATTGCTCACTCAGAAGTTGCTAAGTCGGATATTTCTCTGAATGTCGGATATTTCTTAGAAAGTCTGATATTTCTCTGAAATCGGATGTTCAGTCAGATTCTGTTAGGCTTAGTCGGATTCAATTAGGAGGTAGGTTAAAGCTATATATTGTAATGTTTGATACGAGCAAAGGGATGAAAAAGTAGTTACAAGTCTCTCTCTCTTCTTGCTCTCTCTCTCTTCTTTACGTATGCTGTTTTGAGAGTCGTCTCTAAGTTTTCCATGTTGAGGGTGTATGCCCTCAACACATTGGCAATCACGGTGTTTTAGTGATGAAGACTCACCATTTCTTGTACTACTGAGATGCGGTTCAGTGACACACACACACAAACAAAAATCTTTGGTGGGAACTTACTGAATCAGTTGCACCTGCATCGTTTGATTCTTCCTACGTGTGTTCTTTGCAGCAGTCATCTCCACTATTTGAAAGCAAAGTTTCCTTCGTTCTCTCTTGCAAAATCCCAATTTATGATTTCTGATTTCAATTTTTGTTCTCTAATTTCCCTTTCCGTAGCGCTATCTCTGATCTCGTTCTCCATAGTTTTCTCTGCATCACTTAGCCTAATCTGAAGAGCAAGATTTCAGCCAAGAAGCCCAAATTTGTACCTGCAGATTTTCATAAAAGAAAAGAATTTGGAAGACATGGTGCAAGAAAACAACATCAACCTTGTTGTTGCAGTCTCTAATCTCATTTGCTAGGAAAACCAAAATCTGAATTGGTATTTCAAGCACACTACATATGACATCAAGAAGGAAGATTACATCAACATGCAAACAAAAATCATGGACATTAGATGGTGTATTTATGAACTGGTTTCGAGATGATGACTCTTGGCAAGGACAAAGTGATCCAAAGGGGGCATACCGACAAAGCGAAGATCGGATGTACTACCTAGAGACACGGAGCCTGCAAGAAGCACAATCTTGGACAAGCATTTGGAGGAAATTTTTGTGGTGAACCAATGCCAAATGAAATCATTATGTTTTCCCAACATGTTTTATTCTCAAATCTTTGTAATCCTATGCCATGTGATAGGGCATTTGACTGTGATCAAGGGATATGTGAATCCATGTCGGATTTCTATGAAATCCACCACCGGACGTGCCATGTGTGACTGGATATTGCTCACTCAGAAGTTTCTAAGTCGGATATTTCTTTGATATTTGTCATAATAATCAATATCTAATTCTCCTAAATGATTTTCTCATATTAAACTGATCATTTAATGTGGGGAGGTACCAAGGGAGAAAAAGCTAGAATATTGGTTAAGCTAGCAGACCGGCCATAGTAGGGATCCAAAGGAGGGAAAATAGGGATCAAAAGAGGGGGCCATCTGCAAAAGATCCATGTGCAATAATGGGCTAAAAATACCCTAAGGTTCAGCCCATTAAGACTTCCAAAATGCTAAGGTTCCAAAATTCAAAGGTTGTGTCCAAAGGTCAACCCTAGGGAAAAATTGGATGCTTAGTGTGTGTACAAAAGTCTTCTTCAAAGCCTACAAAGGAGGGGGCGAGCCCATTTAGTAGGGGATGAGAGAGAAAGCCACACACACACACACACACACACAGGCTCCCTTTACACAAAGGGAATTAGGGACACATGTCAGCTCCCTAGGCCAGATGCCCACAAGGTGTGCCCAATTCCTATTGGAAGACCGTTGAAGTGGACCAATGAGAATTAAGCTAGAGTAAATCTAGTTTAATTAATTTAAAAACATTTAATAAAAGAAACCAATGAGAATTAAGTATCCTAGAAGACTATTGGGCAGTCTCCCAAGGGGTCCAATGAGCATTCAGGAGCCCAATGGCTTGCCTGATTCCTATTGGCCAGGAGGCAAAGGGGTCCAATGAGAGTTTAGTTTAATTATTTAATTACCTAAAGCTCTCACAAAAGGGGAAAGGGGGACACATGTCAAAAGGCTATCACTTATGCTGCTTAACACCCATTGGCTTGACTTGGGGAGGTCCAATGAGGCAAAAGCCAGACCAATTTAGCAGGAAGGGCTCGCCCAAGAGAGAGAGAGGGGGCTGATTTTTTCTTGGCATTGACACACACACACACACACACACACTTGACCATGTGTGAAGAAAGAATACTCTATCTCCTCCCAAGCTTTAATGGAGAGCTCATCACCTACTCCAAGCTTGTGAGATAGAAGCCTACATCAACACTCTCTTGGCATGTGGATGCAAATCCAACCAAGAGCCAAGCTTCAATGCATGCTCATCTTCTCTACCAAGCTAATTACTAAGCTAAGCTATGCTAATATGAGTGATTATGTGAGGAGATGTACATCTTTCTCGTAAGATACTCCTTCTTCCTCTCAATCTATTCTCATACCCTGCTAGCTCTCACCATCTTCGAAGGTGTGTGAGGTCTTGGGTCTGAGAATGGGGATAATTCAAGTTGTGTTTGTTAAGTGTTTTGCTTAGTGCATGAGGTTTCCATCTTCATTGAACTAGCTAGTCTTGAAGGAACACAAAGAATTGTATTGTACAATGTCTCTCTTGATGGGAGAAACCATAATACAAAGCCTTTTGGAGGGGGGACCGGCTCCATGAAAATCCGGTCCTCAACTGTTGTCAATAGCTTAATATCTCTCTCTTTTGAAAGTATTGTCGATGCTATCTAACTAGGTGTTATGCTTTTTGTTGCTCTCTCCACCCAAGCACTCTTGTAATTCTCATTAGGAATCTATTCTAATGAAATGCCCATTATGTTCATGCTAATTTCCGCTACACATAAGTTATTAGGCCATTAAATGTTACATTGGTATCAGAGCTTAAGGTTTCTCTTTTCTTGCTCAAGAAGGGAGGTGCTCAAGCTAGCTACAAATGGTTGGTATTATTAATTGCCTGTGAGTAAGTAGAATAGGGATTTTTTAGCCTTGCAATGCGCCTGCCTTCGTGCAGTTAACGGGGCATCACCGTCGAGAGCTATGGTCTTAATAGTGGAGTCCTATGGGTACGGCTTAACCACTATTGAGCTATTAGAAGCTTGACAGGAGCCGGTGTTGTTTTGGTGTCGAAAGACCCTCTCTTCTATTCCTTGCAGTTAATGGTATTCAAGCCGTGGGTACAGTAGCTTGAGTGCTTTTTCTAAAGGGGTAAAGAGGAGTAGCAACTAGGGCTTGAAGTGCCAAAGTACACCTAAAAAGTTTACACCTAAAAGTTGTTAGAATGGCTGACAATACTAAAGAGAGTGAAATTAATGTTGATAACTTTGATTTTGCTCATGAGCAAGCTACTAATGATGCTTCAATGCTTGTTAACTATCTTGTTTCTAGGCTTCAACAAGCCATGGGCAATCCATCTCTCCAAAGTGAAGTGCAACGGCAGCTCCGTGCTCACGGGATTCTCCAAGCTCATCACCATGACGAGAGAACACCTAGGAAGCCTCCTTGTGAGACTACCAAAAGAGGTCTCTCTCCGATTCGGGAAGAAGAAGAGAATCCTTATGAAGGGCTCAAGAATTTACTTCTTGATGATGTATCTCCTTCCCAAAGGAGAACTCAAGAGCCTCCACCGAAGGAACGAGAAAGAAGCGAGTCTCCCGCCACCTCGGCGGAGATGGCTCCACGAAGACGGCGGGCTAAACGCTCTCCATCACCACCAAAGCGAAGAAGACCATCATATTCTTCTCCCCACCACAATTCAAAGAGGGATGATAAAAAGCAAGAGAAGAAAAAGGCGAGAAAGAGGACACCCTCTTCTCCATCTTCTTCATCCTCTTCCTCTTATGAAAGCTATGGTGAAGATAACAAAGATCAAGACAAGAAAAAGGCGAGAAAGAGGTCACCCTCTTCTCCACCTTCTTCAAATTATTCACCCTCTGAAGAAAGTGATGGTGCAACCTTTGAACCATCAAAAAGAAGAGGCCATAGGAAATCCTATGCCGCATGGAAGAGGTCGTCCAAGCTGAAGAAATTCAAAGAGGGAGGGAAGAGCATCTCTTTCCTTACCTATGATGGTACCTTTGGTGCTACGGACAAAGTCTTGGCCTTTATCCAGCAATTCGATGCGGCGTTTGGAGATGAGGGCTTCACGGAGTCCTCTAAGCTACTCCATGTAGCTATGCACTTTCAAAAGTCTGCCAGACAATGGTGGTCTAGCCTACGAGCCAATGGTGAAGCTCCACGAACATGGAAGGCTTTAAGAGCTTCCAATATGAAGCAATTTTTGGCCACCGATGCCAAAGACAAAGTACTCACCGAATGGCGAAGCTTAAAGCTCTCTCCCAATGAATCCATCCACAAATATGTAGACAAGTTTTGGGACCTACAACTCAAAGCCACTGCCTTCAAAAGGTTGGATTTTGGAGAGCAAAAGCAACAATTTTGTGCAGGCTTAACCAAAGAAATGGCGGAGTATGTCAACTCCCAAAGGCCACGCACCATATCGGCGGTAATACGCCATACTATGGTGGCCTCTCGAATCAATTTCCAAACGGGGGTTAAAAGAAATAATAAACCCCCAGAAAACAAGGGTTCCAATGAGCCTAAGGGGAAGGACAATGTCCAAAAGTCTCCTAAAGGCAATTTCAACAAAGCTAAAGAGAAGGGAGTTTATAAAGGTAAGAATAAACTCTCTCCTGAAGAGCTTGAGCGTTATCGTAAAGATAACCGGTGTTTCAAGTGCGGCGAACAAGGGCATGCGTACCGCGCTTGTCCCCAAAAGAACAACCGCCAAGATCCTCCTAGAGCTTCCTTGGTTGAAATCCAAGAGGAGGAGACTCACCAAACTCACCACAAAGGATCTTCTCTATGCCATGCTTGGGGAAAGGTAAGAGAACATGATGCTTTTATTCTCTTTGACCCTGGTTCTACTCACAATTTTATATCTATAGAGTTGGCCACCAAGCTAGGAATACAATCCTACGAGATGGGAGATGTCCTACCCGCAGACAGTGCCTTCAAGGGGCAAGAATCTTCAGTCACTCCCTTAATCGGGAAATTGAGGCTTCATGTCCAAGGCTATGTGGACAAAGAGGACTTCTTTATCTCTCCTCTCAAGCATGAGGATGCCCCCTAGGGGCACCATGGTTTGACCGCCTGGCTGCCGATGTTAAATTTCCTGAAAGGAGAATCTCCTTTAAGTTCAGGGAAAAAGACATGTATATAGATGCTAAGGAAATGGGTAACACCATCCCCATTGTACATACACCAGCTTTCAACAAGTCAATAAAGAGCTCTATTTCCGTGTACATGATTTTTGTTAAAGACTCTCAAAATGAACCTAATGCTTTAGCAAAAGAAAATAAAAGCAACCAAAAGGAATTAGAGTTATCCAATTTTCTCCAGGGGTTTCAAGATGTTTTTATTGACGACATCCCTTGTGAGCTACCTCCTAAACGAGGTAATGATGACCATGCAATTGAACTTCTTCCATGAAGTTCACCGCCTAATAAACCTCCTTATAGAGTTTCTCAGGCTCAACAAGAGGAGATTATGCGGCAAGTGCATGAGTTAGTTGAGAAGGGTATGGTTAGGCCTAGCTCATCTCCATTTTGCTCACCTGTGCTATTAGTGCAAAAGAAAGACGGCATATATCGTATGTGTGTCGACTACAGAGCACTAAATAGGATCACTTCAAGAATAGGTTTCCCGTTCCACGGGTAGAAGACCTATTTGATAAGCTACAAGGATCGACCTACTTCAGTAGGGTTGACCTAAAAAGTGGCTATCATCAAATAAGGATAGTTGATCAAGACATTGTAAAGACCGCATTTCGTACTACATTTGGTCTTTACGAATACATTGTCATGCCTTTTGGCTTGACCAATGCACCAACCACATTCAACCGCTTGATGGAGAAGCTGTTCAGGCCTCATCGAACCTTCACTGGAGTGTTCTTTGATGATATTATCATCTACTCTAATTCATTGGAGGAACACAAGCAACATCTCCAGGTAATATTTCAAGTTTTAAGAGAGAATAAACTTTATGTTAATCGAAAGAAAAGTGAATTTTTCTTGCAAGAGATTCAGTATTTAGGTCACATTATCTCTCAAGATGGCATCCAAATGGATCCATCCAAGTTAGAGGTAATAAAAGGATGGCCTAAACCAAGGAATCTTCATGAACTAAGAAGCTTTATAGGTATGTGTGCATACTATAGACACTTCATAGAAAAGTTCTCACAAATTGCGGGACCATTACATGACCTAACAAAGAAAAGCGTTAGGTATACATGGTCTGCTAAGGAGAACAATGCTTTCGAAAATCTTAAAGAAAAGCTTATCTCTCAACCTGTGCTTACACTACCGGATCTCTCAAAACCATTTGAGGTCCAATGTGATGCTTGTGGTGATTGCCTTGGAGTTGTTTTGCTCCAAGAAGGGCACGCCATAGGCTATGAGAGTCGAAGGCTCGACCCTATTGAGCAAGCTCTAGGCATATATGAAAAACAACTCCTTGCAGTTCTACATGCCTTAGACTCATGGAAACACTATTTATTGGGGACTCCTTTCATTCTGCGAACGGATCACCAAAGTCTTAAGTACTTCATGACGCAGACCAAGCTCTCCGACAAACAAATGAGGTGGGCAAATTTCCTTTCGCAATTTCATTTTTATATTGCTCACATTGCTGGCAAGCATAATCAAGTAGCCGATGCACTCTCAAGACGACCGAGAGTGAATGCGGTTTCCATAGCAACTCACAATGATCTATCTTCAATGATAGATGAGTATGCTATTGATTACGATTTTAGAGATGTGATTTCAGCCCTTGCATTAGGGAAGAAAGAAGAACCATTTACTTTACAAGATGGTTATCTTCTCTATGGCAATAGACTATGCGTTACTAACTCCCTGCATGAGAAAGTAATGTATGAATCTCATGCTCCCCCGTATGCGGGGCATAGAGGGATTCAGTCTACCTTAAAGGGAATTGAAACATATTTCTATTGGCCTACCATGAAAGTTAACATACAAGAGTATGTTTCCAAATGTGTGGTATGTCAAAAGACAAAATTTGATAGAGGGAAGCAACCTGGATTGCTTCAACCCTTGCCAATCCCTAATTCACCATGGGAGAGCATATCCATGGATTTTATCTTTGGATTGCCTAAGTCTATCCATGGGAATACGGGAATATGGACGATAGTAGACAGGTTCAGTAAACAAGCTCATTTTATACCTGTCAAAAAGACTATCAAAGCCCATCAAATGGCAACCCTCTTCATTTCACAAATTTTTAAATACCATGGCTTGCCAATGTCCATAGTGTTGGATAGAGATCCTAGAATGACCAGTAATTTCTGGAAGGGTCTCTTTGAGAATTTAGGGACAAGGCTAAATTTCTCTTCGGCCTATCATCCACAAACGGATGGCCAAAGTGAAATAGCTAACCTAACAATTCTCGATCTACTAAAAGCCTATGTAACGGAAGTAGATCAAAGATCCCAATGGGAGAAGTACTTACCCTTAGTGGAGTATGCTTACAATAACACTGTACATACTTCCACGGGAAAAACACCTTTCGAGGTAATTGAGGGAAGATCAAAAAGTCCCTTGCTACTTAAGGTACATGGGAAGATCTTCGCTGCAGATGAGTATAGCCGAGACCTACAAGAATCTTTTCAAAAGATTAAAGATGTTATCTCTATCTCACAGCAAAGGCAAAAGGCTGTTGCTGACAAGCATAGAAGAGCCCAAGCCTTTAAAGAAAACGATTGGGTCTTGTTAATGTTTCCCAAGGCTCGATTAAGGCACAAGACGGGCAAGAATCCTACAGGCCACCAAAAGTACTATGCTAAACTAGCAAAAAGGTACTATGGTCCCTTCCAGATTCTAAGGCCAATCAATGACATGGCCTATCAACTTAAGTTGCCCAATCATTGGCTCATACACAATGCTTTTCATGTGAGCCTATTAAAGCCTTACAAAGGAGAGCCACCTCAAGAACCAACTATTGAAGACCCACCGGAGATCGAGGACCAAGAGGAGGTGTTGCAGCCCGAGTCCATTCTCCGACATGAAGACAAGGTATTAAGAGGCGGTAAGACTATCCGACGATATCGTATTAAGTTTAAGAATTATCCTTTTGAAGATGCTAGATGGATGCAAGGCATACAATTAAAGGATAACCTAAACCTTGTCAATGCTTACAATGCTTCCCAAGAGTAAGCAAATGTACAAAATGTTAAAAATGAACAAAGTTTTTGTCTTATAAGACTCTCTTTTTCTTTATTTGTGCACAAAAATAAAGTAGTATGCATGCTTAGATCAAGTTTGTGGAGACGACGTCTCCCAAACACCAAGTAGAGCTTGTCACTCTACTATGGAAGACTGATAGGACTGATGTGCAGACATGCTTGCGGCAGCCTCAGGCTCTCAAGCGCCAAATGGACTAGTCATCCATTATGGAATGATGTCGTAGGGTAACATAGGGATCCTCTACCCCCTAAGAAAAGGACTCATGAATATGATTTATCTTGTCTACACCATAGTCGAGGACGACTATGATTTCAAGAGAGAGGTAATGTCATAATAATCAATATCTAATTCTCCTAAATAATTTTCTCATATTAAACTGATCATTTAATGTGGGGAGGTACTAGGGGAGAAAAATCTAGAATATTGGTTAAGCTAGTACACCGGACACAGTAGGGATCCAAAGGAGGGAAAATAGGGATCAAAAGGGGGGGCCATCTGCAAAAGATCTATGTGCAATAATGGGCTAAAAAGACCCTAAGGTTCAGCCCATTAAGACTTCCAAAATGCTAAGGTTCCAAAATTCAAAGGTTGTGTCCAAAGGTCAACCCTAGGGAAAAATTGGATGCTTAGTGTGTGTACAAAAGTCTTCTTCAAAGCCTACAAAGGAGGGGGCGAGCCCATTTAGTAGGGGATGAGAGAGAAAGCCACACACACATACACAGGCTCCCTTTACACAAAGGGAATTAGGGACACATGTCAGCTCCCTAGGCCAGATGCCCACAAGGTGTGCCCAATTCCTATTGGAAGACCCTTGAAGTGGACCAATGAGAATTAAGCTAGAGTAAATCTAGTTTAATTAATTTAAAAACATTTAATAAAGGAACCAATGAGAATTAAGTCTCCTAGAAGACTATTGGGCAGTCTCCCAAGGGGTCCAATGAGCATTCAGGAGCCCAATGGCTTGCCTGATTCCTATTGGCCAGGAGGCAAAGGGGTCCAATGAGAGTTTAGTTTAATTATTTAATTACCTAAAGCTCTCACAAAAGGGGAAAGGGGGACACATGTCAAAAGGCTATCACTTATGCTGCTTAACACCCATTGGCTTGACTTGGGGAGGTCCAATGAGGCAAAAGCTAGACCAATTTAGCAGGAAGGGCTCGCCCAAGAGAGAGAGGGGGCTGATTTTTTCTTGGCATTGACACACACACACACACACACACACACTTGACCATGTGTGAAGAAAGAATACTCTATCTCCTCCCAAGCTTTAATGGAGAGCTCATCACCTACTCCAAGCTTGTGAGATAGAAGCCTACATCAACACTCTCTTGGCATGTGGATGCAAATCCAACCAAGAGCCAAGCTTCAATGCATGCTCATCTTCTCTACCAAGCTAATTACTAAGCTAAGCTATGCTAATATGAGTGATTATGTGAGGAGATGTACATCTTTCTCGTAAGATACTCCTTCTTCCTCTCAATCTATTCTCATACCCTGCTAGCTCTCACCATCTTCGAAGGTGTGTGAGGTCTTGGGTCTGAGAATGGGGATAATTCAAGTTGTGTTTGTTAAGTGTTTTGCTTAGTGCATGAGGTTTCCATCTTCATTGAACTAGCTAGTCTTGAAGGAACACAAAGAATTGTATTGTACAATGTCTCTCTTGATGGGAGAAACCATAATACAAAGCCTTTTGGAGGGGGGACCGGCTCCATGAAAATCCGGTCCTCAATTGTTGTCAATAGCTTAATATCTCTCTCTTTTGAAAGTATTGTCGATGCTATCTAACTAGGTGTTATGCTTTTTGTTGCTCTCTCCACCCAAGCACTCTTGTAATTCTCATTAGGAATCTATTCTAATGAAATGCCCACTATGTTCATGCTAATTTCCGCTACACATAAGTTATTAGGCCATTAAATGTTACATATTTCTCTAAAATCGGATGTTTAGTCAGATTCTGTTAGACTTAGTCGGATTCAGTTAGGAGGTAGGTTAAAGCTATATATTGTAATGTTTGATACAAGCAAAGGGATGAAAAAGTAGTTACAAGTCTCTCTCTCTTCTTACTCTCTCTCAATCTTTACGTATGCTGTTTTGAGAGTCGTCTCTGAGTTTTCCATGTTGAGGGTGTATGCCCTCAACACTCATTCATTTGAAGTGTGATCATACCAGTGAAATAACTCCAAGTCCCATGAAATATATGGCATATCAAGTGCGTGCGTGCGTGCGTGCGTGCGTGTGTGTGTGTGTGTGTGTGTGTGTGTGTGTGTGTGTGTGTGTGTGTGTGTGTGTGTGTGTGTGTGTGTGTGTGTTTAAGTATGAAAATCCCCTCATATTTGAACCATACTTAGACAATTGTATTAAATAATATATTAAATAACAACATTTTAAAACAAGATGTCATAAACCTCAATTATCACTTCATATACACCAATACAACATTCCGTTTCGAATGGGATAATACAGTCATTTAGATCAAAAAATTGATCTTTGATTATTACAAATTGATATCTCAGTGTTGTATCTCTCTGTGTCCACCCTTTGGGATGAGCTTCCACTACCTCTACATGGAGAAGGATCCAGTTGTTACCTGCATCCATACAAAAACACTCAGTTAGAACTGGCTATGTTTGTGTGTTTTGCAGGTGTCGACACTGGATCTAGTTGTCATCCATGTCACACCTGTAGACCTAGTTTACCGCTTACCCTTAGGATTGAGTGTTAAGTTGAGAATATAAGTAATGTAACCTCTAAGTGTATAGTCATGTGTATCCCAATATTCACTGAGTAGACTCAAAGTAGTGCTAGTATCTGCGACCATGCATGATACAAAAATTGACCTAATTCTCTGTAGGTACCTATCTATGTGTTTTTATGCCAAAAACCCGGGGTTTATCATTTAAGAGTGTGTTTACAGCCTGCTAGATGTTATGCATCCCATAGCAACAAGTGATAGTCATGATTATGAAACCAATTCGGAATTTTATGAATCACATAAACCCCGAACCTATCTCCATTCCCTGTCAGTCTTAGAGTTTCAAGAAGCTTACTTTCGGTATTTGTCTTACAAACAATATAAGCAATTCTATCAAAAATCAGACAGCATTTCGTTTGTATTCTTAACTAATTTTCAAAAATTTCAGCTATCACCATCTCCAAGGAGACCCTCACGAGAGGTTTAAGGCATTCAACAACATAGATGTTATTCCTTTGTCTCATACCATGGCAAACAAAACTACATGTTTTACCAGTTTTGAGTTGCAACTTCCACTTTAAACTTCAAACATTTTTTTGTAGACCAGAAATCTTCTTTAAAGACTGCAAATTCAATGAGATACAAATGTTCAACCAAAAACTATTTATGTTCACTATGCTAATGCTTAAAAAACTAAGTGTGTATTTGTTGTTCCAAAGGTTTTATGTAAGCAAATCTAACCAATTTAGGGCATCACTTTCTACCATTTGAAATAGCTTTCTCAAAGCTCTATGAACTCAACCTCTCTTAATGAATTCAAGAAGAGGATTAGGTTAAAAAATCCTAAGCAATATCATATTACCAAAGATTCTATCTACGACTAGTCTTTGCCACCATCTATATAACTTACCCATCATTGTCACTTTAGCAGGAGTCACTATGCTTTTCTAAGTAGGAGTCACTATGTCAAAGATTCTATCTACGACTAGTCTTTGCCACCATCTATATAACTTACCCATCATTGTCACTTTAGCAGGAGTCACTATGCTTTTCTAAGTAGGAGTCACTATGTCACTGAATCAAAGAGACCAAGTTCTCAATAGGTACGGTTACCATTACCTGCTGGCAAAAATTGGGCAGCATCTTGTTTGTAAATTGAACAAATTTTCAAAAATTCAGTTTTTGCCATCTCACAATGAGACCCTCCACGGGAGGTTGACGACTCGCCATTCATGGCTTATACCCAAATTCCTTCTTAATTTTTGAAAGCAAAAGTCGTTAAACCATAGATTTCTCAATGCATTTAAGTATATAAGTTTATGCATCTTATTTTGCAAAATGAACTGTTGTACAAAAAGCCAAATTGCTATCTTTCTCAAAACACACACATCTTTTTCTGTCTTGCAATGTAATGTGTGAAACATTTATAACTTCAATGCTTTTTCTTCATACAAAGCCACCAAACAGTCCAGCATAATTATCTATATATTGATAGCCGTTTTTCGGCTTTCCATAATTGCCATAGTGAGCTACCTCGATCACCCTATCAAATCACTCAGACATTTTGGTTATCCCAACCACTTCACTGTACATACGTGTGTGTGAGTTAGGGACTTTCTCCAACCCTCAGCTAGCTAGTCACTGGGCTAGTTGAGCCAAAAAAATCAAAAAAATCAAAAAAATAAAATATATTATGGCCCATTTGTGTGTAAATATTTCATTGTATATAGGGCCTAAATAAAAGGATTTTTCATAATTATTTTGGTATTTATTTAAATATTTCTACCTATGGTGTGTTATTTATGCTATGTACATTGACTCACCATTACCATATTTTTTCTTACCATTTTGCATACTCTTTATTCCATATAAAAATTTTTTCATGCAATCTTCTCTTATTTTTGGTGTAACTCCATCCCAACAAAAATCCAAAAAAACTAGTTTTATTTATGTGTATATTTTTTCACTATTGTGATTTTTCCTTCCTACATCTATTCTCTTTTACTCTCATAAATTAGAACACCAAAAATATTCATCTTTTTATGGTTGACTTATAATGAGAGAGATTTATTTTGACCCCTTTATATTTTTTCCACCTATATTATTTATATTTGACATGTACATATTTTTTTAGACCCCTCAATATTTGATTTCCTTAGTTGTACTATTCATTTATATCATGATCCCAACAATATCTTCAATTATAGACCTACCAAATAAGGTCAAGGGTATGTGGCATGCATGCATGCACCATGGGGAGCTCACTCTTGGAGGTATTCAAAAGAATCATCCAAAGAAGGACCTCACAAGGACCTTGTGCAGTGGAAAAAACAGTCGGTTTTGCTGAATTTTTAAAGATCACATGCTCCCCGAATTTGGAAAGGTGATACAAACAAAAGTTGTAGCTTGTGAGTTGACCTTTCCCCTCAAATTGTTTCATATGTTTTTGAGCTACGAGCTGTGAGCTATGATTTTATTGGTGGACCCCAGTTTGCCCATGCTATGCAGCCACACTCCCTCTTCCACTTTATCATTTGTCTCTTTCACACACACTCCTCCCTCTCCTTCCCACTCTCAAACCTGCAACTCCCATGTCCTAATTCACCGTCTTCACCATTGCCACATCTCTCACACCTCCATAGCCTTCATCCTCCATTTCTACACCCTATGTGTCCCCCTTTCTCTCTACATATATGTCCATATTACCATACTCTCTTCAACTTTGTAAAGAACTTCAAAAAATCAGTAAAAATCCAAGGATAACCTCCGCAAATGAAGTCTTTTATCATGAATTTTCCAAGGTTTGAAATAACATAGCTTCATCGACACGCGCTGCTTCGCCATGCTGACTGCTTCTTCTTCCGGTGCTGTAAAGAGGTGAATGTCAACTTCTCCAAAGCTTCAACCTCTCTTTACAAGCTCATCCCTTCTCTAACTTTTCTCATCATATATCTCACCATTTGGTGAATGATTTTGTAAATATTTTTTAGTGATAATTACTAACTACTAACCACTAACCTTATTGTAAAATGCACCCTCTACTAGAGTAGGCACTCCCAAATTATTCACTCAATCCTCTCTCCTATCATCCTCAATAATTCTCTTCCCTTGAGCCCACATCCATGTGACTCAAAGGACAAGAGAGACCCACCCTCATTAAAATAAAAAATAAAAAAAATGCATAATCTTTTATTCCTTCAAATAAATTTGATTAGGCCTAATCCTAATCGGGGCTTCTAAAACCTATAAATAGAGCCCTTCTCTCCCTTGTAAATCACCACATGATCACACTACACCACACCATTCTCAACACATAACACACCACTCTTCAAGCCTAGTTGTGTAGAGTGTGTGCATTGTGAGTGCTCTATTCCATCACTACACATAGGTGCATGGAGAAGCTTGAAGTTAGTTATGCCATCTAGAGGAGTGGAGTGATACTATACTCTTCACCACACTTGTAGCCTACTCTTGCGCATAAATAAGATTTATAGTTTTGGGTGCAATTGTATGCTGCAACTACGACTCTTCTCTCCAAATTGACTTGATAAGTGGCTCATCAGGTGGTTGAAGGTATATTGTCCTTGAAGTTTGTTGTGCCATTTCATGCTTGGTGGTTTGAGGGCTTGTTGAATCGTTTGTCTAAAAGGTAAATTGTAAGAGGGTGCTCGGTGAGAGGGCTCCCGTGACCCTAAGACAATTTGCGTATTGGCAACAAGGTCAAGTTTTGTGTTGTCCCTCTATTTCTCATCAAGCTTTGTGTGCATCTAGTCTTTAAGGTTAAGATTGAGTTGCTCAAGTTGATTTGTGCTCTTTACCTCTCTTTGGCGTGGTGAATGTTTGTGTTTGGTGTGTGTGTCTATCTTGCATTCCCCTCTCTTTGTGCGTTTGAGTACAAGGAGATATCACGTGCGTCCTAGTTCGCATCTACAACTAGGTGGTGCCCCTTTTCTTGTTTGGTTTTTGGATATGGGTTGTTGTTGTCTCTGATTGTGCTTGCCCCATTCCCAATTGAGCAGCACGGGAGCCTCGAAGGGTGTTTAGAGGCCGCTCTTCTTGTTGCCCGCCCCGGACCGCCTCAAATTGGTGCCCCCACTGAGGACGGCTTGTGTATGTTTTGTGTAGACTCAACCTTTAGCATAATCAAGTAGCTTGCATGAATCACGAGAATTTGTATGATCCCTTCATTCCCATTGCAAGGCAAAAGGTACACATAATTGTTAGTACTAAGTTGCAATTTCAGCGAGTAATTCAGAGAATTTTAGGTCCTCTTAGGTTGACCGAGATAAACGCTTCAGTAAATCCTTTTATTTTGCCTCTCATTAGGTACGACCTTCGTTTGGACGTCTATATTTTTGTTTTGTTTTAAACATTAGGTCATGCATAGACAATGGATAATGGCCCAAGAATAGAGGTTTTCCCCTTTCATTTCACTCCACACATTAGAATAAACATTGCAATTAGTAGAAAAATCCATTTTCAACAACGTATGGTGTTCATGTTTGGTGCCCAAAGAGTAGGAGAAATTCTTGCATCACCAAACCCTGTCATCCTGCCTCTTATTGATTATCATAGGTCATTTGATGTGAATATTTTTATTTTGTTGTAGAATAGATTGCAATTTAGAAAACATTATTGTGTAAATTTTTTTAAGAAAGAAAAACAAAAACGTGTTGTCACTTTGAAACCGATTCAATGGAGGCCCAACGCCAATGTCCGGATATCCTCTTTTCTTTGGAGAGCTTGGAGAGGATGCAGAATTATTTTTAGCAAATTTCAAGATGTCTTGTCGTATCAAGAGGATAGTAAATGATCAAGAACGCGTAGAGATGTTTGAAGTGGTCCTTAGGAAAGATGCTAGCACTTGGTTTGACTCGTTGCCTGAGGAAGTTAAAGGGAATTACACGGACATTGTGAATCATTTCAAGAGATACTTCTTTGATCCCCAAAACACTCAAAAACTATGGCAAGACATTGTTTCTCATAAGCAAAAAGACCTAGATGACTACTACTTGTACAAGCAAGAGTTTCTACGTCTTTGGGCTGTATGGGTGAGAAATGTTGCTAACCCTGGTGATGGTGCAGAATTTCTCAAGAAGGAGAGGTTCATAGCCGGACTCTTTCCTGACCTTAAGGTAAAAGTTGAGGCGGGTGCACCTGCTACCTTTGATGCAGCTGAAACTAGGGCTGCTGAGAAATATAGGAAACTCAAGTGCTTAAGGAGGGAGGTTCCAATAGAAGGTCGTAGACCCAAAGGTAAGTCACAAGCATCAACATCTAAGGAGCTTCCTGAGGTAACAGCCGAAGTGATTGAGAAGTTAAATGAATCTTTAAGCAGCCTGTCAATTCACCTTGCACAAGCTGTAGGTCCAAAGGGACAAGCAAAGAAGTCTGAAGAGCGAGATCCACGACCTAGGAGAGTCTTGCAATGTTGGAATTGCGGTGAAGGAACTGGTCAACAACCACAGCTTCTACAAAGGCCAAATGGAGCAAGACCACCTCCACAAGGAGTGGAAGGAGTTCCACCTTTGCCAGACCCAAATGTGCATGTGGTAGAGGTGACAATTTCAAGAGAGGTTGACATGGAAGCAAATGGCATTAAGCGTGGCCAAGGAAAAGGTAAAGGGAAAGAAGGTGTCACATCACAGAGTGACCATGGACGAGGCAAGAAGGCAAAGGAGACCAAGGAAGCTAAGAGGACTCGACGTCGTATCAATCTCCAAGACTTCCCTCTTGGACATGGTATGGCTCCATACAACCTATTGGAAGACATGAGAGGTAAGGGTCCTGATATCTCATGGCCTCAGTTTCTTGCATTATGCCCACAAGTTAGGAGGGATTTAAGGAAGGCAGTTAGTACTAGGAGAAAGATAAAAGAGAGTGTTCCTGTTGTAAAAATTGCACATGCTGAAATGAATGAGGATATTACACCTGTGCTAGATTGTTACATCAAAGGAAGATTGGTTAGGAAAGGTCTAGTGGATGGGGGTGCACAAATTTGCATCATGATAGAAGGACTCATGCAAAAACTAGGCATGCACATCCATGAGACACCTGAAATTAAAGTCAAGATGGCAAACAATAGCAAAGCTAGGTGTGTAGGCATTTGTAAAAATGTTTTTGTAGAGGCCTTTGGCATTAAGAAGGCAGTGGATTTCTATGTCATGTCTACCAAGGGAAATGGCTACCCATTTATCCTAGGGAGACCATGGCTAATGAAAATGCAAGCTTTGCAGGATTGGGAGACGCTGGAAAGCTAATTTGCAGGAATGACAATCATAAGAAGGTTGTCTTTGACATGAAGGAGCAATGCTAAGAGGAGCTCCATGAAGAATCATCTCAAAGTGAGACGGAGAAAGGCTGGACCGATAGCACTTCACAAGGAGAAAGTAGCGGCAGCGTTACTGAAGAGGAGTCTTCCATCGAAGTCATGGGGGTAAGGTTTAAGCCAAACAACCAAGAGACCTCTTGCCCAGGTTTGGAAGAGGTAGGTTCCCAAGAAAACCAAAAAGTGGAAGATGAAAGAATGCTAGAAGGTATGTTATCTACAAAACTTACAAAGGATGAAAGAGAGGATCTCAAAGGTGTGTTAAGGAAATTTCCTAGGATTTTTGCTAAAGACTACACCGATGTGCGTGGAGTAGATGCTGTTCAACACAAAATTGAGTTGAAGTTAGAGGCCACACCTAAGGCTCAAAAGCTACGAAGGCTAGGAGTCATCAAGGAGCAGGCTTTACTCAAGGAGGTAAGAAAGCTTCTAGCAGTAGGTTTCATTTATCCAGTGGAGAATTCAGAGTGGGTCTCTCCCATTGTTGTCACTCCTAAGAAAAATGGCAAGTGGAGGGTGTGTGTGGATTACCGTCCACTCAATGAGGCAACAAAAAGAGATCACTTTCCCCTCCCATTTCAAGATGAGATACTAAATGAGGTAGCTGGTCATGAGAAGTACATTGTGTGTGATGGCTACTCGGGTTACTTTCAAATAGGCATCGCATTGGAAGATCAGTTAAAAACAACCTTCATCACTCCTTGGGGTTGTTATGCTTTTAGAGTCATGCCATTTGGTCTGACAAATGCTCCTGCAACATTCCAACGTTTCATGAACATGGTGTTTCAAGTATTCTTTGGAAAGTCAATTAGGGTGTTCATTGATGATTTCTGCATTTATAGCTCAAAATCATTGCATCTACAAAGGGTAGAAGAAGGTTTAAAGAAGCTCTATGACATGGGAGGTCAAATCAACCCCGACAAATGTCACATAGGTGAGGATGAAGTGATCTTGCTTGGTCACAAGGTTTCCTATAAAGGCATTGAGGTGGATCCTTCAAAGGCAAAGGCTCTTATTGAGCTCCCATCACCCAAGAATCTCAAAGAGGTAATCTCATTCATTCAAAAGGTGAAGTATATGTCACGCTTTATTCACTTATCTTCGGAGTTGCTTCATCCTTTGCAAAAGTTGACACAAGAAGTAGAATTTGCATGGTCTTATGAGCTTGAAGAGTACTTTTGTAACATTAAAGTCATCCTGTCAGAGCTACCAACACTCATGCCTCCTTGTTGGGAGTACACATTCTTTGTTAGCTCTAGTGTTGGGAAAGAAACAATTGGAGCGGTTTTGCTACAACAAGTTCCCCACAGTACCAGAATGCGACCCATCTACTTTGCTAGTAGGGTCATGAATGCTTTAGAGAGAGGCTACACGGAGGCAGAACTCGTGATGCTTTCTCTCATGTTTGCAGTGAGAAAGTTTAGATCCTACCTGCTACCAAAACCTTTTGTAATTCTCACTGCAGAAAATTTGTTCCCTTGGGTGTCATCTCAAATGAATCTTAGTACTAGGATCGCAAAGTGGATTATGGAGTTGCAAGAGTTTCAATACTCTTTCAAAGTAGAAGATAGTGTGCGTGCACAATTGGCAGGGATCCTTACTTATAGGGTACATGAGAAGGAGATTAAGGTGCCTGAAGTAAAGACCCTACCATTGCCACCACCTAAAAGTATTCCTAATGCTTTTACCTTGTTCTTTGATGGAGCTTTTCGACGAGTCACAGGAAAAGCAGGGGGAGGGCTAGTATTCCTCAACCCAAGTGGAGAGGTGGTCATGAAAGAGAAGGTCAATCTACCAGGTTCAACTAGCAACAATGAAGCAAAATATGACACACTACTTCATGGTTTAAATTTATGCATTGGCCAAGGTATACAATGTCTCATGGTAAAAGGGGATGCACTTCTCATTGTGAAGAAAATTTTAGGCATTTGGGCATGCAAGAATGAAAGCCTAAGGACAAAATTTCATGCCATTCATAGGATGTTTAATTAGTTTGAAGAAGTGCAACTATATCATATTCCTAGGAAAAAAAATGAAGATGCCGATTTACTTGCACAACAAGCAGTTACATGTGTTGAGAAAGAAGTGCAGGTCATCATGGTGGCAGCAACTGTCAAGCAACCGAGATACCAGAGATTGGAGTCATTGACTCCCATTATTAGCTACATTTTGGAGGGTGATTTTCCACAAGACTTCACGAAGGCTCAGAAGAGGAGACTCATGAAAAAGGCAAGCGCGTATCTCTTCTTAGAAGGATCCCTCTATCAAAGAGGGAAGGATCAAATGTGCAGAAGAGTACCAACTATTGAGGAAATCCCAGCCATTCTAAAAGGTTTGCATGAGGAAGCGTGTGGTGGTCATTTTGCACAGGAACTCACTGCAAAAAAGATTTTGCTTGCCGGATATGTTTGGCCAAGCTTGCACATTGATGTTCAACATTGGTGTAAAAGCTGCCACAATTGTCAGATTAATGGAAACAAGCGTCTGTTACATGGTCCATGTCAGCTAGTCCTTGCAAATGGTCCGTTTGAAAAATGGGGCATTGATGCTATGGGTCCATTGCCCAAGACTAAAAATGGAAAATTGTATAACTTGGTGGCCATAGACTACATGACTAGGTGGGTAGAAGCTCAAAGTGTGGCAAGAGTGAATGAGAAGACAGTTAGCAAGTTTGTTTACACTCACATTTGTTGCAGATTTGGCACACCTTTGGAGATTGTTTCTGATAATGGTCCAGGGTTTAGAAAGGGCTTGCTCACAGAAGTCTGTGAAGAACTTCACATTCTACATTGTCATAGTACACCCTACTATCCCCAATCAAATGGTTTGGTAGAAAAAGCTGTTAGGAAATAAGACATAGCTAAATAGATTTTTGACTAGATTACTTAATGGAGAGAGATAGATTTCACCCACAAGAGATTATAGAGTAGAGAGAGAGAGAGAGAGTACACACGATATACGTGGTTCACCCAATGTGGGCTATGTCCACGGGAAAGCAGCCACTCAATGGCTTTAGCACTTCAAAAGAAGAAGTAGTTTACAAAGGGATTACACCCTTAATAGAGCTCCCACCTTGCTTCACTCTCACCACCTCACACTCACCTTGTTGCATCAACTTCACACTATGAAATGTGCGTAGAAATGGCCTCCTTTTATAGGCCAAAAGGGCTGCCCTCTCTTATGAGAGACATCCATGTGTAGCCGCCCTTGTGCAAATAAGTCCAAATCGGACCCTCAAATCCGCCCATGTGTGGCCGCCCTTGAGAAGACAAGTCCGCTTTTGAATTCGGCCACTAGCCACCGGCCATTGACTACCGGCCATCGGCCAACCGATCGGTTGTTTTTCGACCACTTTTCGACCGCCATCCGGCCATAATATTCCGGAGAAAAGGAATATTCCGCCCCCGAGGCCTCTAAAGTTGCCCCTGATTCTTGTCCGTGAAAATTTTGGTTTCCGGTGAGTGATTTTGCTTCATGCACGATGGCTTCTCCTCATAATGGGGGCCTTACAAATGTGCGCTTTTACCACAGAAAATTACAAGGATAAATCAGGCTCCGTACTTAACAATCTCCCACTTGGAGACTGATCTCCATACCAAACCTGTGACTGTTGTCCATCCTGGCTTCTTATCCTTGAATGGCGATTGAAGATGAGTAAAAGCCCAACTTCTCCTTGTTGACCACCTTTGTAAACATGTCTGCAGGATTTTCACTTGTATGCACCTTTCCTAGCTTTAGCTGTCCCTCTTCCAAAAGAGTGCATATGAAGTGATATCTCACCTCAATTTGCTTTGTCCTTGAATGAAAGGCTGAGTTCTTCGCAAGATGGATAGCGCTTTGGCTATCACTGTACAAGACACAATTGTCTTGTTTGAATCCAAGCTCTTCTAAAAATTTGTGAAGCCACAGAATTTCTTTGCTTGCCTCCGTTATTGCTCCATACTCTGCTTCCGTGGTAGAAAGTGAAACCACTTTCTGTAGCTTTGAAGCCCAGCTTACTGCTGTGCCTCCAACAGTGAACACATAGCCAGTAGTGCTCCTTCGAGTATCTTTGTCACCTGCCATATCTGCATCAGCATACCCTTCTAGAAAAACATCAATTTCTCCAAAATACAAAGCATTTGTTGTTGTCCCTTTTAGATACCTAAGTATCCACTTCACAACTTGCCAATGCTCTTTACCTGGTTTGTCCATGAACCTACTCACAACTCCCACTGCATGTGCAATGTCTGCCCTTGTCCAGACCATAGCATACATTAGAGAACCTACCGCTGCATCATATGGAAGTTTAGACATATAGGCTATCTCCTCTTGTGTCTTTGGACACATATCCTTCGTTAGTTTAAAATGACCAGCCAAAGGTGTAGAAACTGGTTTTGCATTTTGCATTGCAAACCTTTCTAGTACCTTCTTGATGTAATCTTCTTGAGATAGCTTTATTGTCTTCTTCGTCCTGTCCCTTGATATTTTCATACCAAGTATCATCTTTGCAGCATTATAAATATTTGGACAGCTCCTCTTTTAGGCCTTTGATGTCCTTCATGTTAGCACTTGCAATCAACATGTCATCAACATACAACATTAGGATGATGAATTTTCCATCTCCCAAATTCTTCGTGTAGACGCAGTGATCCGAGTTGCATCTTGTGAATCCATGATCCAACATCCATCGATCAAACTTCAAGTACCATTGTCTTGATACTTGCTTTAAACCATACAAACTCTTCTTTAATCTGCAAACCATTTTCTCCTTACCTTTTACTTCATACCCCTTTGGTTGAAGCATGTAGATTTTCTCCTCTAAGTCACCGTGAGGGAATGCCGTATTTACATCCATTTGCTCGAGATTTAGATCATGAGCAGCCACAAGGCTTAAGACAAGCCTAATTAAGTTCATTTTTACAACAGGAGAAAATATTTCATTGAAGTCAATACCTTTCTTTTGAGAAAAACCTTTTACCACAAGCCTAGACTTGTACCTTTTCTTCCCACCTTCTTCTTCCTTCAGCTTGTACACCCATTTGTTTTGAAGTGCCCGCTTACCTTTAGGCAACTCAACCAACTCCCATGTTTGGTTGCGATGTAGTGAGTCCATCTCCACTTGCATGCTCTTCGTCCATTCTTCTTTGGATTCTTGTTGCATAGCTTCTTCGTATGATTCCGGCTCTCTAGAATCTGAGATCAAGAGATGGTTGAAGGAAGGAACAAACCTTTCTGGAGGTCTACTTGCTCTTGTAGATCTTCGGGGAATAGGTTGAGGCTCCTCATTTGGTTGACGTTGTTGCACATTGTCACCATTTGCAGTCCTTGAGTCTTCACCGTCCTCAAGCTCCATGTACTCATCACCTGTTTCTTTTGTTTGTTTTCTTTCCAAGTAATCTTTGTACATATTTTATTCATTAAAATTTACATCCCTACTCCTTAAGATTTTACCATCTTCAGGATTCCATAGGCGATATCCAAAGTCTCCTTCTCCATAGCCAATGAAGAAACACTTTTTGGACTTTGCATCTAGCTTTGATCTTAGGCTTCTATCTATGTGCATGAAAGCCTCACACCCAAACACTTTGAGAAATGCATAATTCACCGGTTTACCTGTCCATGCCTCTTCTGGAACTCCCCCATCCAATGCCATTGAGGGTGACCGGTTCATTAAGTACACAGACGTACTTACAACTTCCGCCCAAAGCTCTATCGATAGGCCTGCATGTAGCCGCATGCTTCGTGCTCGCTCCATGATTGTCCTGTTCATCCTTTTCGAAATCCCATTTTGTTGAGGTGTCCTTGGGGTTGTCCTTTGCCTCCGAATGCCATTGCTAGCACAAAAGCTTTCAAAAGCTTGGCTGCAATATTCACCTCCATTGTCGGATCTGAGGTATTTAAGCTTGGTACCTGTTTCATTCTCCACAAAGGCTTTCCACCTTTGAAATATGGAAAATACATCGGATTTATTCTTCATGACATAAACCCATGTTTTTCTAGTCGCATCGTCTATGAATGTTACATAGTACAATGAGCCACCAAATGATGGTGTACTTGCAGGACCCCAAACATCAGAATGAACCAACTCAAGTTTTTTATTTTTTCTTTTATTTCCTGATTTTTTAAAATTTACCCTCTTTTGTTTACCATAAACACAATCTTCACAGAACTCTAAGTCCACTTCTTTCAAACCTGGTAGAAGCTTATTTGTTTGAAGGATTTGCATTCCTTTGGCACTCATATGCCCAAGTCGGTAGTGCCACACCGCACTGTGAACTTCTGTAGTTGCTGCACAAGCTCAAGGTTGCATGCTAACAGGACACAAGTAAAGTGTACCGACTTTTTCTCCCTTGGCAACCACCAAAGATCCCTTTGAGATCTTCCACCGTTGTTTCCGAATGCAATGTTGTGACCTTCATCGTCCAATTGTCCTGTAGAGATCAAATTTTTGCGAAGAGAAGGAACATGCCTAACATCCTTAAGCTTCCATTCATTTCCGTTAACAGTTTTGACAGAAACTGTACCTTTGCCGACAATCTCACAAGCTTCATCATCTCCCAAGTATACATACCCAAAATTACCTTTGGTGTAGTCTTGGAAATGTTGCTTGTGTGGTGTCGCATGGAATGAAGCCCCGGAATCTACTATCCAGGAATTAGACACATTGTCTAATGAGAGAATTAGAGCATCTTGCTCTACTTTACCTGCCACATTGGCCTCCGATGTTGGCTTGTTGGTTTGAGACTCTGTCTCCTTCTTCTTCTTGGACCAGCAATCCTTCTTGACGTGGCCCTTCTTGCGGTAGTTCCAACATTCAAGAACTGACTTTGTGCGTGACTTGGAGCAACCTTGAGCGATCACGACCCTTTTGGTTTTTGAACCTCTCCTTAGGCCTTCCTCTGGTTTCCACTGATAGTGCAGCACTTGATGATTCTCCTGTGCTTCTCCTTTGCATTTCCTCGCTTAGGAGAACACCCACAACATCATCAAACTTAAGAGTATTTGTGCCAAAGATAGAATTACTTACAGCCATCACAAGACTGTCCCAACTATCCGGTAGAGATGATAGTATAAGGAGAGCTCGCACTTCGTCATCGAAATTGATTTTCACTGATCGAGTTTGACTTATGTTTTTGTTAAAGTCATTTAGGTGTTCTGCAACTGAACCATTCTCTGCCATCTTTAGATTGAACAAGTGCTTCATAAGAAATACCTTATTGGATGCCGATGGTTTCTCCTAGAAGTCGTCAAGTGACTTCATCAAGTCCTCCGTGGTCTTCATCTCCAAAACATTGAAGGCCACCGTTGACGCCAAGCTTAACCGGATTGTTCCCAGTGCCTTTCGATCAAGGACAATCCATGCTTCATCTGCCATTGTTGCGGGCTTCTTCGCAAGACTGCCTAGTGGCAAATAGAGGTCCTTCTGGTAGAGATAGTCTTCAATCTGCATCTTCCAATGTTGGTAGTTTTTGCCGTTGAACTTCTCAATCTTGAGCTTCCCTTCCTCCGCCATAACTCCCACTCAATTCAACGAATCCTTTCCTTGAGATAATTTAGCTACGAGCAAACCTTGCTCTGATACCAGCTGTTAGGAAATAGGACGTAGCTAAAAAGAGTTTTTAGTAGATTACTTAATGGAGAGAGATGGATTTCACACACAAGAGATTATAGAGTAGAGAGAGAGAGAGAGAGAGAGAGAGAGAGAGAGAGAGAGAGTACACACGATATACGTGGTTCACCCAATGTGGGCTACGTCCACGGGAAAGCAGCCACTCAATGGCTTTATCACTTCAAAAGAAGAAGTAGTTAACAAAGGGATTAAACCCTTAATAGAGCTCCCGCCTTGCTTCACTCTCACCACCTCACACTCACCTTGTTGCATCAACTTCACACTATGAAATGTGCGTAGAAATGGCCTCCTTTTATAGGCCAAAAGGGCTGCCCTCTCTTATGAGAGACAGCCATGTGTAGCCGCCCTTGTGCAAATAAGTCCAAATCGGACCCTCCAATCCGCCCATGTGTGGCCGCCCTTGAGAAGACAAGTCCGCTTTTGAATTCGGCCACTAGCCACCGGCCATTGACTACCGGCCATCGGCCAACCGATCGGTTGTTTTTCGACCACTTTTCGACCGCCGTCCGGCATAATATTCCGGAGAAAAGGAATATTCCGCCCCCGAGGCCTCTAAAGTTGCCCCTGATTCTTGTCCGTGAAAATTTTGGTTTCCGGTGAGTGATTTTGCTTCATGCACGATGGCTTCTCCTCATAATGGGGGCCTTACAAATGTGCGCTTTTACCACAGAAAATTACAAGGGTAAATCAGGCTCCGTACTTAACAATCTCCCACTTGGAGACCGATCTCCATACCAAACCTGTGACTGTTGTCCATCCTGGCTTCTTATCCTTGAATGGCGATTGAAGATGAGTAAAAGCCCAACTTCTCCTTGTTGACCACCTTTGTAAACATGTCTGCAGGATTTTCACTTGTATGCACCTTTCCTAGCTTTAGCTATCCCTCTTCCAAAAGAGTGCATATGAAGTGATATCTCACCTCAATTTGCTTTGTCCTTGAATGAAAGGCTGAGTTCTTCGCAAGATGGATAGCGCTTTGGCTATCACTGTACAAGACACAATTGTCTTGTTTGAATCCAAGCTCTTCTAAAAATTTGTGAAGCCACAGAATTTCTTTGCTTGCCTCCGTTATTGCTACATACTCTGCTTCCGTGGTAGAAAGTGAAACCACTTTCTGTAGCTTTGAAGCCCAGCTTACTGCTGTGCCTCCAACAGTGAACACATAGCCAGTAGTGCTCCTTCGAGTATCTTTGTCACCTGCCATATCTGCATCAGCATACCCTTCTAGAAAAACATCAATTTCTCCAAAATACAAAGCATTTGTTGTTGTCCCTTTTAGATACCTAAGTATCCACTTCACAGCTTGCCAATGCTCTTTACCTGGTTTGTCCATGAACCTACTCACAACTCCCACTGCATGTGCAATGTCTGCCCTTGTCCAGACCATAGCATACATTAGAGAACCTACCGCTGCATCATATGGAAGTTTAGACATATAGGCTATCTCCTCTTGTGTCTTTGGACACATATCCTTCGTTAGTTTAAAATGACCAGCCAAAGGTGTAGAAACTGGTTTTGCATTTTGCATTGCAAACCTTTCTAGTACCTTCTTGATGTAATCTTCTTGAGATAGCTTTATTGTCTTCTTCGTCCTGTCCCTTGATATTTTCATACCAAGTATCATCTTTGCAGCATTGAAAATATTTGGACAGCTCCTCTTTTAGGTCTTTGATGTCCTGCATGTTAGCACTTGCAATCAACATGTCATCAACATACAACATTAGGATGATGAATTTCCCATCTCCCAAATTCTTCGTGTAGACGAAGTGATCCGAGTTGTATCTTGTAAATCCATGATCCAACATCCATCGATCAAACTTCAAGTACCATTGTCTTGATACTTGCTTTAAACCATACAAACTCTTCTTTAATCTCCAAACCATTTTCTCCTTACCTTTTACTTCATACCCCTTTGGTTGAAGCATGTAGATTTCCTCCTCTAAGTCACCGTGAGGGAATGCCGTATTTACATCCATTTGCTCGAGATTTAGATCATGAGCAACCACAAGGCTTAAGACAAGCCTAACTAAGTACATTTTTACAACAGGAGAAAATATTTCATTGAAGTCAATACCTTTCTTTTGAGAAAAACCTTTTACCACAAGCCTAGACTTGTACCTTTTCTTCCCACCTTCTTCTTCCTTTAGCTTGTACACCCATTTTTTTTGAAGTGCCCGCTTACCTTTAGGCAACTCGACCAACTCCCATGTTTGGTTGCGATGTAGTGAGTCCATCTCCACTTGCATGCTCTTCGTCCATTCTTCTTTGGATTCATGTTGCATAGCTTCTTCATATGATTCCGGCTCTCCAGAATCTGAGATCAAGAGATGGTTGAAGGAAGGAACAAACCTTTCTGGAGGTCTACTTGTTCTTGTAGATCTTCGGGGAATAGGTTGAGGCTCCTCATTTGGTTGACGTTGTTGCACATTGTCACCGTTTGCAGTCCTTGAGTCTTCACCGTCCTCAAGCTCCATGTACTCATCACCTGTTTCTTTTGTTTGTTTTCCTTCCAAGTAATCTTTGTACATATTGTTTTCATTAAAATTTACATCCCTACTCCTTAAGATTTTACCATCTTCAGGATTCCATAGGCGATACCCAAAGTCTCCTTCTCCATAGCCAATGAAGAAACACTTTTTGGACTTTGCATCTAGCTTTGATCTTAGGCTTCTATCTATGTGCATAAAAGCCTCACACCCAAACACTTTGAGAAATGCATAATTCACCGGTTTACCTGTCCATGCCTCTTCTGGAACTCCCCCATCCAATGCCATTGAGGGTGACCGGTTCATTAAGTACACAGACGTACTTGAAGCTTCCGCCCAAAGCTCAAGCGATAGGCCTGCATGTAGCCGCATGCTTCGTGCTCGCTCCATGATTGTCATGTTCATCCTTTTCGAAATCCCATTTTGTTGAGGTGTCCTTCGGGTTGTCCTTTGCCTCCGAATGCCATTGCTAGCACAAAATCTTTCAAAAGCTTGGCTGCAATATTCACCTCCATTGTCGGATCTGAGGCATTTAACCTTGGTACCTGTTTCATTCTCCACAAAGGCTTTCCACCTTTGAAATATGGAAAATACATCGGATTTATTCTTCATGACATAAACCCATGTTTTTCTAGTCGCATCGTCTATGAATGTTACATAGTACAATGAGCCACCAAGTGATGGTGTACTTGCAGGACCCCAAACATCAGAATGAACCAACTCAAGTTTTTTATTTTTTCTTTCATTTCCTGATTTTTGAAAATTTACCCTCTTTTGTTTACCATGAACACAATCTTCACAGAACTCTAAGTCCACTTCTTTCAAACCTGGTAGAAGCTTATTTTTTTGAAGGATTTGCATTCCTTTGGCACTCATATGCCCAAGTCGGTAGTGCCACACCGCACTGTGAACTTCTGTAGTTGCTGCACAAGCTCAAGGTTGCGTGCTAACAGGACACAAGTAAAGTGTACCGACTTTTTCTCCCTTGGCAACCACCAAAGATCCCTTTGAGATCTTCCACCGTTGTTTCCGAATGCAATGTTGTGACCTTCATCGTCCAATTGTCCTGTAGAGATCAAATTTTTGCGAAGAGAAGGAACATGCCTAACATCTTTAAGCTTCCATTCATTTCCGTTAACAGTTTTGACAGAAACTGTACCTTTGCCGACAATCTCACAAGCTTCATCATCTCCCAAGTATACATACCCAAAATTACCTTTGGTGTAGTCTTGGAAATGTTGCTTGTGTGGTGTCGCATGGAATGAAGCCCCGGAATCTACTATCCAGGAATTAGACACATTGTCTAATGAGAGAATTAGAGCATCTTGCTCTACTTTACCTTCCACATTGGCCTCCGATGTTGGCTTGTTGGCTTGAGACTCTGTCTCCTTCTTCTTCTTGGACCAGCCATCCTTCTTGACGTGGCCCTTCTTGCCGTAGTTCCAACATTCAAGAACTGACTTTGTGCATGACTTGGAGCAGCCTTGAGTGATCACGACCCTTTTGGTTTTTGAACCTCTCCTTAGGCCTTCCTCTGGTTTCCACTGATAGTGCAGCACTTGATGATTCTCCTGTGCTTCTCCTTTGCATTTACTCGCTTAGGAGAACACCCACAACATCATCAAACTTAAGAGTATTTGTGCCAAAGATAGAATTACTTACAGCCATCACAAGACTGTCCCAACTATCCGGTAGAGATGATAGTGTAAGGAGAGCTCGCACTTCGTCATCGAAATTGATTTTCACTGATCGAGTTTGACTTATGTTTTTGTTAAAGTCATTTAGGTGTTCTGCAACTGAACCATTCTCTGCCATCTTTAGATTGAACAAGTGCTTCATAAGAAATACCTTATTGGATGCCGATGGTTTCTCCTAGAAGTCGTCAAGTGACTTCATCAAGTCCTCTGTGGTCTTCATCTCCAAAACATTGAAGGCCACCGTTGACGCCAAGCTTAACCGGATTGTTCCCAGTGCCTTTCGATCAAGGACAATCCATGCTTCATCTGCCATTGTTGCGGGCTTCTTCGCAAGACTGCCTAGTGGCAAATAGAGGTCCTTCTGGTAGAGATAGTCTTCAATCTGCATCTTCCAATGTTGGTAGTTTTTGCCGTTGAACTTCTCAATCTTGAGCTTCCCTTCCTCCCCCATAACTCCCACTCAATTCAACGAATCCTTTCCTTGAGATAATTTAGCTACGAGCAAACCTTGCTCTGATACCAGCTGTTAGGAAATAGGACGTAGCTAAATAGATTTTTTAGTAGATTACTTAATGGAGAGAGATAGATTTCACACACAACAGATTATAGAGTAGAGAGAGAGAGTGAGAGAGAGAGAAAGAGAGAGAGTACACACGATATACGTGGTTCACCCAATGTGGGCTACGTCCACGGGAAAGCAGCCACTCAATGGCTTTAGCACTTCAAAAGAAGAAGTAGTTTACAAAGGGATTAAACCCTTAATAGAGCTCCCGCCTTGCTTCACTCTCACCACCTCACACTCACCTTGTTGCATCAACTTCACACTATGAAATGTGTGTAGAAATGGCCTCCTTTTATAGGCCAAAAGGGCTGCCCTCTCTTATGAGAGACAGCCATGTGTAGCCGCCCTTGTGCAAATAAGTCCAAATCGGACCCTCCAATCCGCCCATGTGTGGCCGCCCTTGAGAAGACAAGTCCGCTTTTGAATTCGGCCACTGGCCACCGGCCATTGACTACCGGCCATCGGCCAACCGATCGGTTGTTTTTCGACCACTTTTCGACCGCCGTCCGGCATAATATTCCGGAGAAAAGGAATATTCCGCCCCCGAGGCCTCTAAAGTTGCCCCTGATTCTTGTCCGTGAAAATTTTGGTTTCCGGTGAGTGATTTTGCTTCATGCACGATGGCTTCTCCTCATAATGGGGGCCTTACAAATGTGCGCTTTTACCACAGAAAATTACAAGGGTAAATCAGGCTCCGTACTTAACAATCTCCCACTTGGAGACTGATCTCCATACCAAACCTGTGACTGTTGTCCATCCTAGCTTCTTATCCTTGAATGGCGATTGAAGATGAGTAAAAGTTCAACTTCTCCTTGTTGACCACCTTTGTAAACATGTCTGCAGGATTTTCACTTGTATGCACCTTTCTTAGCTTTAGCTGTCCCTCTTCCAAAAGAGTGCATATGAAGTGATATCTCACCTCAATGTGCTTTGTCCTTGAATGAAAGGCTGAGTTCTTCGCAAGATGGATAGCGCTTTCGATATCACTGTACAAGACACATATGACTTGTTTGAATCCAAGCTCTTCTAAGAATTTGTGAAGCCACAGAATTTCTTTGCTTGCCTCCGTCATTGCTACATACTCTGCTTCCGTGGTAGAAAGTGAAACCACTTTCTGTAGCTTTGAAGCCCAGCTTACTGTTGTGCCTCCAAAAGTGAACACATAGCCAGTAGTGCTCCTTCGAGTATCTTTGTCACCTGCCATATCTGCATCAGCATACTCTTCTAGAAAAATATCAATTCCTCCAAAATACAAAGCATTTGTTGTTGTCCCTTTTAGATACCTAAGTATCCACTTCACAGCGTGCCAATGCTCTTTACCTGGGTTGTCCATGAACCTACTCACAACTCCCACTACATGTGCAATGTCTGGCCTTGTCCAGACCATAGCATACATTAGAGAACCTACCGCTGCATCATATGGAACTTTAGACATATAGGCTATCTCCTCTTGTGTCTTTGGACACATATCCTTCGTTAGTTTAAAATGACCAGCCAAAGGTGTAGAAACTGGTTTTGCATTTTTCATTGCAAACCTTTCTAGTACCTTCTTGATGTAATCTTCTTGAGATAGCTTTATTGTCTTCTTCGTCCTGTCCCTTGATATTTTCATACCAAGTATCATCTTTGCAGCATTGAAAATATTTGGACTGCTCCTCTTTTAGGTCTTTGATGTCCTGCATGTTAGCACTTGCAATCAACATGTCATCAACATACAACATTAGGATGATGAATTTCCCATCTCCCAAATTCTTCGTGTAGACGAAGTGATCGGAGTTGCATCTTGTGAATCCATGATCCAACATCCATCGATCAAACTTCAAGTACCATTGTCTTGATACTTGCTTTAAACCATACAAAATCTTCTTTAATCTGCAAACCATTTTCTCCTTACCTTTTACTTCATACCCCTTTGGTTGAAGCATGTAGATTTTCTCCTCTAAGTCACCGTGAGGGAATGCCGTATTTACATCCATTTGCTCGAGATTTAGATCATGAGCAGCCACAAGGCTTAAGACAAGCCTAATTGAGTTCATTTTTACAACAGGAGAAAATATTTCATTGAAGTCAATACCTTTCTTTTGAGAAAAACCTTTTACCACAAGCCTAGACTTGTACCTTTTCTTCCCACCTTCTTCTTCTTTCAGCTTGTACACCCGTTTGTTTTGAAGTGCCCGCTTACCTTTAGGCAACTCAACCAACTCCCATGTTTGGTTGCGATGTAGTGAGTCCATCTCCACTTGCATGCTCTTCGTCCATTCTTCTTTGGATTCATGTTACATAGCTTCTTCGTATCATTCCGGCTCTCTAGAATCTGAGATCAAGAGATGGTTGAAGGAAGGAACAAACCTTTCTGGAGGTCTACTTGCTCTTGTAGATCTTCGGGGAATAGGTTGAGGCTCCTCATTTGGTTGACGTTGTTGCACATTGTCACCATTTGCAGTCCTTGAGTCTTCACCGTCCTCAAGCTCCATGTACTCATCACCTGTTTCTTTTGTTTGTTTTCTTTCCAAGTAATCTTTGTACATATTTTTTTCATTAAAAATTACATTCCTACTCCTTAAGATTTTACCATCTTCAGGATTCCATAGGCGATATCCAAAGTCTCCTTCTCCATAGCCAATGAAGAAACACTTTTTGGACTTTGCATCTAGCTTTGATCTTAGGCTTCTATCTATGTGCATGAAAGCCTCACACCCAAACACTTTGAGAAATGCATAATTCACCGGTTTACCTGTCCATGCCTCTTCTGGAACTCCCCCATCCAATGCCATTAAGGGTGACCGGTTGATTAAGTACACAGACGTACTTACAGCTTCCGCCCAAAGATCAAGCGATAGGCCTGCATGTAGCCGCATGCTTCGTGCTCGCTCCATGATTGTCCTGTTCATCCTTTTCGAAATCCCATTTTGTTGAGGTTTCCTTGGGGTTGTCCTTTGCCTCCGAATGCCATTGCTAGCACAAAATCTTTCAAAAGCTTGGCTGCAATATTCACCTCCATTGTCGGATCTGAGGCATTTAACCTTGGTACCTGTTTCATTCTCCACAAAGGCTTTCCACCTTTGAAATATGGAAAATACATCGGATTTATTCTTCATGACATAAACCCATGTTTTTCTAGTCGCATCGTCTATGAATGTTACATAGTACAATGAGCCACCAAGTGATGGTGTACTTGCAGGACCCCAACATCAGAATGAACTAACACAAGTTTTTTATTTTTTCTTTCATTTCCTGATTTTTGAAAATTTACCCTCTTTTGTTTACCATAAACACAATCTTCACAGAACTCTAAGTCCACTTCTTTCAAACCTAGTAGAAGCTTATTTGTTTGAAGGATTTGCATTCCTTTGGCACTCATATGCCCAAGTGGGTAGTGCCACACCGCACTGTCAACTTCTGTAGTTGCTGCACAAGCTCAAGGTTGCATGCTAACAGGACACAAGTAAAGTGTACCGACTTTTTCTCCCTTGGCAACCACCAAAGATCCCTTTGAGATCTTCCACCGTTGTTTTCGAATGCAATGTTGTGACCTTCATCGTCCAATTGTCCTGTAGAGATTAAATTTTTGCGAAGAGAAGGAACATGCTTAACATCTTTAAGATTCTATTCATTTTCGTTAGCAGTTTTGACAGAAACTGTACCTTTACCGACAATCTCACAAGCTTCATCATCTCCCAAGTATACATACCCAAAATTACCTTTGGTGTAGTCTTGGAAATGTTGCTTGTGTGGTGTCGCATGGAATGCAGCCCCGGAATCTACTATCCAGGAATTAGACACATTGTCTAATGAGAGAATTAGAGCATCTTGCTCTACTTTACCTGCCACATTGGCCTCCGATGTTGGCTTGTTGTCTTGAGACTCTGTCTCCTTCTTCTTCTTGGACCAGCAATCCTTCTTGACATGGCCCTTCTTGCCGCAGTTCCAACATTCAAGAACTAACTTTGTGCGTGACTTGCTCCGCCTTGAGCGATCACGACCCTTTTGGTTTTTGAAGCTCTCCTTAGGCCTTCCTCTTGTTTCCACTGATAGTGCAGCACTTGATGATTCTCCTGTGCTTCTCCTTCGCATATCCTCGCTTAGGAGAACACCCACAACATCATCAAACTTAAGAGTATTTGTGCCAGAGATAGAATTAGTTACAGCCATCACAAGCCTGTCCCAACTATCCGGTAGAGATGATAGTATAAGGAGAGCTCGCACTTCGTCATCGAAATTGATTTTCACTGATCGAATTTGACTTATGATTTTGTTAAAGTCATTTAGGTGTTCTGCAACTGAACCATTCTCTGCCATCTTTAGATTGAACAAGTGCTTCATAAGAAATACCTTATTGGATGCCGATGGTTTCTCGTAGAAGTCGTCAAGTGACTTCATCAAGTCCTCCGTGGTCTTCATCTCCGAAACATTGAAGGCCACCGTTGACGCCAAGCTTAACCGGATTGTTCCCAGTGCCTTTCGATCAAGGACAATCCATGCTTCATGTGCCATTGTTGCGGGCTTCTTCGCAAGACTGCCTACTGGCAAATAGAGGTCCTTCTGGTAGAGATATTCTTCAATCTGCATCTTCCAATGTTGGTAGTTTTTGCCGTTGAACTTCTCAATCTTGAGCTTCCCTTCCTCCGCCATAACTCCCACTCAATTCAACGAATCCTTTCCTTGAGATAATTTAGCTACGAGCAAACCTTGCTCTGATACCAGTTGTTTGCAAATAGGACGTACCTAAATAGATTTTTTAGTAGATTACTTAATGGAGAGAGATAGATTTCACACACAAGAGATTATATAGTAGAGAGAGAGAGAGAGAGAGTACACACGATATACGTGGTTCACCCAATGTGGGCTACGTCCACGGGAAAGCAGCCACTCAATGGCTTTAGCACTTCAAAAGAAGAAGTAGTTTACAAAGGGATTAAACCCTTAATAGAGCTCCCGCCTTGCTTCACTCTCACCACCTCACATTCACCTTGTTGCATCAATTTCACACTATGAAATGTGTGTAGAAATGGCCTCCTTTTATAGGCCCAAAGGGCTGCCCTCTCTTATGAGAGACAGCCATGTGTAGCCGCCCTTGTGCAAATAAGTCCAACAACGGACAAGAGAGACCCACCCTCATTAAAATAAAAAATAAAAAAAATGCATAATCTTTTATTCCTTCAAATAAACTTGATTAGGCCTAATCCTAATCGGGGCTTCTAAAACCTATAAATAGAGCCCTTCTCTCCCTTGTAAATCACCACATGATCACACTACACCACACCATTCTCAACACATAACACACCACTCTTCAAGCCTAGTTGTGTAGAGTGTGTGCATTGTGAGTGCTCTATTCCATCACTACACATAGGTGCATGGAGAAGCTTGAAGTTAGTTATGCCATCTAGAGGAGTGGAGTGATACTATACTCTTCACCACACTTGTAGCCTACTCTTGCGCATAAATAAGATTTATAGTTTTGGGTGCAATTGTATGCTGCAACTACGACTCTTCTCTCCAAATTGACTTGATAAGTGGCTCATCAGGTGGTTGAAGGTATATTGTCCTTGAAGTTTGTTGTGCCATTTCATGCTTGGTGGTTTGAGGACTTGTTGAATCGTTTGTCTAAAAGGTAAATTGTAAGAGGGTGCTCAGTGAGAGGGCTCCCGTGACCCTAAGACAATTTGCGTATTGGCAACAAGGTCAAGTTTTGTGTTGTCCCTCTATTTCTCATCAAGATTTGTGTGCATCTAGTCTTTAAGGCTAAGACTGAGTTGCTCAAGTTGATTTGTGCTCTTTACCTCTCTATGGCGTGCTGAATGTTTGTGTTTGGTGTGTGTGGCTATCTTGCATTCCCCTCTCTTTGTGCGTTTGAGTACAAGGAGATATCACGTGCGTCCTAGTTCGCATCTACAACTAGGTGGTGCCCCTTTTCTTGTTTGGTTTCTGGTTGTGGGTTGTTGTTGTCTCTGATTGTGCTTGCCCCAGTCCCAATTGAGCAGCACGGGAGCCTCGAAGGGTGTTTAGAGGCCGCTCTTCTTGTTGCCCGTCCCGGATCGCCTCAATATTAAAAATAACTTTAAACAAGATTTCCTTAGCATGTTTGTCTTGGAGACTTAAAATATAACCAGATTCTAAGTAGGTGCATGCACACCTACCTGTGTAGTCGAATGCTAGCTTGAGTCATGTCTTCGAACAGATTACAAAAGCGAGAATGCCTTCGATGATTGATTCTTATGCCGTTGACTCCACTGGCTTGATTATTGCAAGAATGGAAGCTATTAGAGCAGATGTCGATAGCCGGCAAGGGCTAGTGTCTATCATGAAATCCTGATCCATAGTAGCCGCACGGGCTACCTTGCTTGCTGCTCAAATCTGTGACTGATAATCAACACTCTGTGATGATTGTATTCTCTTTGTTGATACTCACCAATGGGTGAGTGTGTTCTAAAATCATTCTACAATCTCTGTGTGTGTGTGTGTGTGTGTGTGTGTGTGTGTGTGTGTGTGTGTGTGTGTGTGTGTGTGTGCATGAGTGTTGTTTATCAAATCGTGACAGATGCATAGAGGTGGTGAGAAGCATGAACCAAGACTGCCGGTTATGGATGACCATGAGCAATGCTTGCAGTGAAGAAAACATCCGGGTTTGGTTCACAGCCACATTTGCAGCACAGCAAAGGCAATAATCCTCTCAAAATAGGCATGTGATCTCGATGCGCAGGGAGGCAAAGGGATGAACGATCGCTGCTGAGAGGAGATTGTGACGAGCCAAGAGCAAGCTTTGCCAGGGGCCGTGTGCACGATGCTTCATGTTTGATTGCACTAATGTATGCAAGGTTATCTATCGCAGAGATAAGGTGTGGCGAGCACCAAGCATTTCAAAGAACCACGCACCCATCATGTGGGTAGGTGCATGTGAGGGTAAGTGTTCGTAAACCACACATTAGAATCAACCAATTGGAGTGGGAGACCACCATGAAGGAGTCCATGTGTGAACAGTATTATCGATACAAGCTAACAAGTGGGAACTCAGCTAATCCCATTAAAGAAGAAAAAGAAGAATAGGATTTTATCATCGTATTAAAATATCCCAAGAGACCACAAGGCTCTATCCGACAAGAGTTGAAATCAAGACCGGTTATTCAAGAGAGAAATGGCATACCCAATCTACCACACAAGGGTGATAGAAATAAATCCAAGTACTAATATTATCATCAGAGATATTTCAAGTGGGCGAGTCACAGAATTATGGAAAAGTCCAATGAGGTATTTTTGTCGGTATTGGTGTGTCATGAGTCATTTTTTTCAAATTGAACAGATTGTGGATAACATATATCAATGCATTCAAGCATTATCTATAGCCAGCCAAGGTTTACCCAAGTCCCTGCCGTCCAGATAACGAGAGCGAGATCACCAAAGAGGGAAGCAGTCAACCAAGGGTTAGCCAATGAATTGTTAGCTAGATATGTGTGTGTGTGTGTGTGTGTGTGTGTGTGTGTGTGTGTGTGTGTGTGTGTGTATTTAAGATTGATAGCCTAAAAATTCACTATAAAAAAACTATTGAACCACCATTATAGTTGCTACTATAATCTTAAGAAATGATTCTCTTATCTGCCAGAGAGTTCTAGCGTAGCCCGAGCGAGATTTTTTGAGTGACCTAAAACCCGAGCAAATTTCTAAAATGGTTAGGACCCAATTTGTGCTATGTGTTGCACTCTATATTGTAATGGGTGAAATGTTTTTTGCATTCTTGTTAGTAGGCTAATGCAATGGTCAATGAGCTAAAAATTGATGCCTCAATGTTTGAATACACCAAAGTGTAAATCAACAATCCTCGTGCACTTAGAAACTTTTCAAATAAAATAAAAAAGAAGAAACATTACATTTTTTATCTAAATGGGATATTTTTGCAATTTGTATTCAAATGCCAAACCATGTCATGTGTGTCAATTGCCATGGTTAAGATGCTTTCAAGAAGAGGATTTTAAGGCCTTGGAAAGTTTTCAAAATCAATACCAGGGACTATATATTCCATAAGGAGAGCCTAGGAAGTAGAATTACAACAAATGACATAGCATTATCAAGTGGTGAGGGCTCCTCTAGAGAAGTGGAAAAATAACCTCCTTGGAAAGCCACTAGTAGTGATATGTGCTGGTACGAGGTACTACAAGAAGAAACTCCATAGGGGTTTAATTTTATAAGTGGAAACTCTCCACGTGGTGCTACAAGAAGCAACACTACAGGGAAGAAAAAGCTCCCCCAGAGCTACGTGTACCACCATCTGCCAGCACATAGTGCTACAAGAAGCAACTATGCAGTGGATTAACGGGAAGAGCTTAGGAAGTAAGAGTATTCACGATGACATAGCATTGTCAAGGGGGGAAGGATCCTTTAGAGAACTGAGAAAACAAATTATCTTTCAAAGATGCATGTAGAACCTTGTGTCAACATGTGATGTTACAGGTAACATTGGATGAGCTTCTTCCCCTTATTTGTGTCTTGTCCACAATGACTCAAGTGTTTAAGAACCAATATCAAGCCCTTGCAAAGGGATAATTAAGCCCTTGCCCACCAGGTGTTGTCACTGGTGATACGTGGAACTACATAGGAGTTTGCTTTGCCCAATTCTTCTCTAGTCCAAAAAGGCCAAATATCCTGGAAGAGAAAATTACACCCTTTTTAGAGATGCTTCTAGTACCCTGTGTCGACACATGGTGCTATATGAAGCTTTGCATGGGATTTATTATGTTGTGGTAAAAGCGGGTGCCTTACCCCGAACCGAACACTAGATCTGGATGCCCATTGTTTCACCTTTTTGATTGAACATATACAAGCAATAAGGAGTACTCTCACTTCACTTTTGAGAGGTCGCCCACTCACTCCCCATGTCATCTTTCATCTTCCCCTTTATGCACCGTGCATGCAAGGATCATGCACTCACAAATTAGTCCCTCTAAAGATTTGTACATCACCATGTGATGACATATAGTGCTATAGCACCATGGACAAACACGTGGTGCTACAAGAATCTCCACAAATTGCTTAAATGATCCCCTTTGAAGCTTCCTAATAAGTGCCAACATGTGGTGCTATAGGCAACTCTACAAAGCGCTTAAATTAGTCGCTTTGAACCTTCCTATAGCACCACACGACGACACATGGTGCTACATGGAGCTCCATAAAGTGCTTAAATTTGACCTTCTGAAGCTTTCTATCACACCACGTGCTAACACATGGTCCTACAAGAAACTTTTCCAAAGATATAAAGCCCTTAAAATTTCCTTTAGCACCACGTGTCGACACGTGGTGCTACATGCAACTCCACAAAGTGCTTAAATTAACCTCTTTGAAACTTTCTTTAGCACCACAGCTCGACACATGGTGCTACAGGTACGTCCACAAAGCTCATAGGTTAGCCTCTTTGTTCCTATAGCACCACATAACACATGGTGCTACATGCAGCTCCATAAAGAGCTTAAATTTGCCATTATGAAGCTTCCTATAGCACTACATATCGACACATGGTGCTATAGGAATCCCCACAAAGCTATTAAATTAGCTTCTTTGAAACTTCCTTTAGTACCACGTGTCAAGAAGCTCCACAAAGTGCCGTACTTAGCCTCTTTAGAACTTCCTTTAGCACCACATGTTGACACATGGTGCTAAATGCAACTCCACAAAGTGCTTAAAGTAGCCTCTTTGAAATTTTCTTTAGCACCACGTGTCGACACATGGTGCTACAAGAAGCTCCATAAAGCTCTTAAATTAGCCTCTTTGAAACTTCCTATAGCACCACGTGCCAACACGTGGTGCTACAAGCAGCTCCACAAATGGATTAAAGCCCCTTTGAATATTCCTATAGCACCATGTGCCAACACGTGGTGTTACAGAAAATTTCATAAAGTGCTTAAAATTAACTGCTTGGAAACTTCCTCTAGCACCATGTGTCGACACATGGTGCTACAGGCAACTCCACAAATTGCTTAAATTAGCCTCTTTGAAGCTTCTTATAGCACCAGGTGCTGACACGTGGTGCTACGAGCAGCTCCATAAATTTCTTAAATTAGCCCTTATGAAGCTTCCAATAGCACTAGGTGCCAACACATGGTGCTATAAGAAACTCTACAAATGGCTTAAAGTCTCTTTGAATATTCCTATAGCACCATGTACCGACACATGAGGCAGCTCCAAAAATGCTTAAATTAGTCTCTTTGAAACTTCCTTTAGCACCATGTATCAACACATGGTGCTACAGGTAGCTCCACAGAGCACTAAAATTAACCTCTTTAAAGCTTCCTAGAGTAGCATGTGCCAACACGTGGGGCTACAAGCAGCTTCATAAAACTAGCATTTATGAAGCTTCCAATAACACCATGTGATGACACGTGGTGCTACAAGAAACTTTGCAAATGGCTTAAATCCCCTTTGGATATTCCTATAGCACCATGTGCCTACACGTGGTGCAACAGGCAGCTCCACAAAGTACTTAAACTCACCTCTTTGAAACTTCCTTTAGCACCACCTGTCAACACATGGTGCTATATGCAACTCCACAAAGTGCTTAAATTAACCTCTTTGAAACTTCCTTTAGCACCACGTGTCGACACGTGGTGCTACAAGAAGCTCCACAAAGCGCTTAAATTAACCTCTTTGGAACTTTCTTTAGCACCATGTGTCGACACGCGGTGCTACGGGAAGCTTCACAAAGCACTAAAATTAACCTTTTTAAAGCTTCCTAGAGTAGCATGTGCCAACACATGGTGATACAAGCACCTTCTAAAGTGCTTAAATTAGCCCTTATGAAGCTTCCAATAACACCAGATGTCGACACTTGGTGCTACAAGAAACTTTGAAAATGGCTTAAATCCCCTTTGGATATTCCTATAGCACCATGTATTGACACGTGGTGCTACATGTAGTTCCACAAAGTACTTAAACTAGCCTCTTTGAAACTTTCTTTAGCACCACGTGTCAACACATGGAGCTACATGAAACTCCATAAAGCGCTTAAATTAGCCTCTTTGAAACTTCCTTTAGCACCACGTGTCGACACGTGGTGCTACAAGCAGCTCCATAAAGCGCTTAAATTAACCTCTTTGTAACTTCCTTTAGCACCATGTGTCGACACGTGGTGCTACAAGGAACTCCGCAAAGCACTTAAAGTAGCCTCTTTGAAACTTTCATTAACACCACGTGTCGACACGTGTTTCTACATGCAACTCCACAGAGCGCTTAAATTAGCCCTTATGAAGCTTCCAATAGTACCACGTGTCGACACGTGGTGCTACAAGAAACATTGAAAATGGCTTATATCCCCTTTGTATATTCCTATAGCACCATGTGCTAGCATGTGGTGCTACAGGTAGCTCCACGAAGTACTTAAACTAGCATCTTTCAAACTTCCATAAGCAACACGTGTTGACACGTGGTGCTATATGCAACTCTACAAAGCACTTAAATTAGCTTCTTTGAAAATTTCTTTAGCACCACGTGTCAACACGTGGTGTTACAAGAAGCTCCACAAAGCGCTTAAATTAACCTCTTTGAAACTTTCTTTAGCACCACGTGTCGACATGTGGTGCTACAGGCAACTCCACAAAGCGCTTAAATTAGCCTCTTTGAAACTTTCTTTAGCACCACGTGTCGACACGTGGTGCTACATGCAACTCCACAAAGCGCTTAAATTATCCGCTTTGAAACTTCTTGTAGCATCACGTCGACACGTGGTGCTACAAGAAGCTCCACAAAGCACTTAATCTAACCTCTTTGAAGCTTCCTTTAGCACCACGTGGTGACAAGCTACTCCACAAAGCATTTAAATTAGCCTCTTTGAAAATTTCTTAAGCACCACGTGTCAACACATGGTGCTACATGCAACTGCACAAAGTGCTTAAATTAGCCTCTTTGAAACTCCTTGTAGCACGGCGTGTCGACACGTGGTGCTACAAGAAGCTCCACAAGCACTTAAACTAGCCTCTTCAAAACTTCCTTTAGCACCACGTGTCACCACGTCGTGCTAGAAGGAACTCCACAAAGCGCTTAAATTAGCCTCTTTGAAACTTTCTTAAGCACCACATGTCGACATGTGGTGCTACATGAAACTCCACAAAGCGCTTAAGTTAGCCTCTTTGAAACTTCCTGTAGCACCACGTATCGACACATGGTGCTAGAAAAGGCTTTGCAAAGCACTTAAACTAACCTCTTTGAAACTTCAATTAGCACCGTACATGATGCCACAAGCAACTCCACAAAGCGCTTAAATTAGCATCTTTGAAACTTTCTTTAGCACCACATGTCGACACATGGTACTACATGCAACTACACAAAGTGCTTACATTAATCTCTTTAAAACTTCCTTTAGCACCACGTGTTGACACATGGTGCTACAAGTAGCTCCACAAAGTACTTAAACTAGCCTCTTTGAAACTTCCTTTATCACTAGGTGTCGACATGTGGTGCTACACACAACTCCACAAAGTGCTTAAATTAGCCTCTTTGAAACTTTCTTTAGAACCACGTGTCGACACATGGTATCACTACGTACGGACACATGGTGCTATAGATATCTCCACAAAGATATTAAATTAGCCTCTTTGAAACTTCCTTTAGCACCATGCATCAACACGTGGTGCTAAAGGCAACTCCACAAAAAACTTAAATTAGCCTCTTTGAAACTTCCTTTAGCACTAGGTATTGGAATGAGTTGTGTATATAAGTCTTTATGGTTCATAATTAATCAAGAATCGCCCTCTAGAGCAAAATAAATATGTGCATAAATGAGTTAGAATAATCTAGGAGTGGTAGAATAATGGGGAGTGAATAATCTAGGAGTGGTAGAATAATGGGGAGTGGAGAGAGATTAATTTCCTGTAGTCTTTCAGGTCCAAAAATAAATACAATTCTTTGTTGGAAGTAAATTTTTTAAATTTAAACATTAACCCTAAGAGATTGTACATTATGGAAAGGGTGAAAGTTGGCATCATGTGGGTTATTCATTCAAGAAAATATAAGCATATAGAAAAGGATTTGGTTATGGCCGGTACCTAGAGATATAGGTAAAGGCTTATATAGAGATAGATTGGTGATTATGGAGCAAGATAGTAGGCAAGATAGATTAGCAAAGAATGTAAGGGAGAGAGAGATAGGTTTGGTTAGAGAAGCAGATAAAGTTAGAGATATAGGTTGGATTAGAGTTGGAAAAGAAAACAACAAGAAACCAACAAAACCTCAAAGTAAAACAAATAAACCCTTTGGGAGTTATTTTCCACTTTGATGGAGAGAGAAGAAGAGGGAATACTTCAAGCCTTGATTGATGCACCAAGTTAAAGTCATTTTTTCATTAGAGTTGATCTTTCAAAGATTGTCTTGTCTTCCTCAAGAAGCAAGTGTAGGCTTAAGTTTATGTTGTACTTAGGCATTTGTAACATTTAATGGCATAGTAACTTGTGTGTAGCGGAAAATAGCATAGACATAGTGAGCATTTCATTAGAATAGATTCCTAATGAGCATAGCAAGAGTGCTTGGATGGAGAGAGCAACAAAAAGCATAACACCTAGTTAGATAGGCATAAACAATACTTCAAAAGAGAGAGAAATTAAGCTATGTACAACAGTTGAGGACCTGATTTATATGGAGCCGGTCCCCCCTCCAAAAGCCTTTGTATTATAGGTTTCCCCCATCAACAGAGACATTTTACAATACAATTCTTGGTGTCTCTTCAATAATTATCTAGTGCAATGAAGATGGAAGTTTCAAGAACTAAAGAAAACACTTTAAAACACAACATCAATTCCCTCACGGTCTCAGATCCAAGACCTCATACACCTTCAAAGATGGTGAGAGCTAGCGGGCTATGAGAGTAGATTGAGAGGAAGAAGGAGTAGTCTTACGAGAAAGAAGTATATCTCCTCACCTAATCACTCATAATAGCTTAGCATAGCTTAGTAATTAGCATGGTAGAGGAGATGAGCATGCATTCAAGCTTGGCTCTTGGTTGGATTTGCATCACAAAGCCAAGAGTTGTTGGTGTAGGCATCCCTTCTCACAAGCTTGGAGTAGGTGATGATATTTCCGTTAAAGCTTGAAAAGGAGAGAGAGAGTCTTCTTGCTTCACACATAAGATTGTGTGAGTCTGTGTGTGATAATGCCTTCCAAAATCAGTCCCCTCTCTCTCTTGGTCGACCCCTCTTGCAAAATACTCATGTTGACACCCCATTGGACCCTGCAAAGGTTAGCCCCCAATGAAAATTGAGAAGCATAAGTGATAGCCTTGAGACATGTGTCCCCCTTTCCCCTTTTGTGAGAGCTTTAGGTAATTAATTAATGCAATTAAACTCTCATTGGACCCCTTTTTCTTCTAGAGAATAGGAAGCAGGCAAGCCATTGGGCTGTTGAGACCCTTTGGGAGACTGTCCAATAGTCTTCTAGAGAACTTAATTGCTATTGGTTTTGTTATTAAATGTTTTTAAATGAATTAAACTAGATTTACTCTAGCCTAATTCTCATTGGTCCACCTCTATGGCCATCCAATAGGATTTGAGTGCACCTTGTGGACAATTGAGCTAGGGAGCTGCCATGTGTCCATTATGCCCTTTGTGTAAAGGGAAGCTTTGGAGAGAGAGAGAGAGAGAGTGTGTGTGTGTGTGTGTGTGTTTGTGTGTGTGTGTGTTCTCTCACCTTTTCTCTCTCTTCCCCTACCTTTAGGGCTCACCCCCTCCTATCTAGGACCACTTGAAGACTTTTTTATCATCACATAAGTATCCAATTCTACTCAGCTTGACCATTTGGACTTACCTTTGAATTTTGGAACCTTAGCATTTTGGAAGTCTTAATGGGTTGAACCCTAAGGTCTTTGGAGCCCATTGTTTCACATTGCTCTTTTGCAGATGGCCCCCCTTTGGATCCCTATTTTCACTCCTTTAGATCCCTACTGTGACCAATCTGCTAGCCTTACCAAAAATCTAGTTTTTTCTTCAAGGGGGGTTCACCATTCAATACCCCCCTATATAACGTGCGTTTGTAGGATATTAAAAAAGTACCTCTTTTAACATGTCTAAATGAATAAAATGACCCCTTATTTTAGGAAATTTTTCCAAAATTGAATATAAAACCCTCTTATTTCAATGTATCTCTGTTAAATTGCCAAATTTGTTTGCATTTTAAAACCCCTCCTATCGAACTCACATTTACATTAACATGATTACATAGTCCACCCCCGAGTTTTTCTTCTTTGGTACTTCCCCATATTAAATGATCAGTTTAACATGAGAAAATCATTTAGGAGAATTAGGTGATAGGACAAAGAGAAGTTTAGCCTTGTCCCTAAATTCTCAAAGAGACCCTTCCAAAATTTACTGATCATTTTAAGATCTCTATCCAACACTATGGACATCGGCAAGCCATGGTACTTGAAGATTTGGGATATGAAGAGGGTTGCCATTTGATGAGCTTTGATAGTCTTTTTGACAGGTATAAAATGAGCTTGTTTGTTGAACCTGTCTACTATCGTCCATATTCCCGTATATCCATGGATAGACTTAGGCAATCCAAAGATAAAATCCATGGATATGCTCTCCCATGGTGAATTAGAGATTGGCAAAGGTTGAAGCAATCCAGGTTTCTTCCCTCTATCAAAATTTGTCTTTTGGCATACCACACATTTAGAAACATACTCTTGTATGTTTGCTTTCATGGTAGGCCAATAGAAATATGTTTCAATCCCTTTTAGGGTAGACTAAATCCCTCTATGCCCTGCATAAGGAGGAGCATGAAATTCATACATTAATTTCTCATGGAATGAGTTATAAACACATAGTCTATTTCCATAGAGAACATAACCATCTTGTAAAGTAAATGGTTCCTCTTTCTTCCTTAATGCAAGGGCTGAAATCACATCTCTAAAATCGGGATCAATAGCATACTCATCTATCATAGAAGGTAGATTATTGTGAGTTGCTATGGAAACCACATTCACTCTCGGCCGTCTTGAGAGTGCGTTGGCTACTTGATTATGCTTGCCAGCAATGTGAGCAATATAAAAATGAAATTGCAAAAGGAAATTTTCCCACCTCATTTGTTTGTCGGAGAGCTTGGTCTGCGTCATGAAGTACTTAGGGCTTTGGTGATCCATTTGCATAATGAAAGGAGTTCCCAATAAATAGTGCTTCCACGAGTCTAAGGCATGTAGAACTGCGAGGAGTTCCTTTTCATATATGCCTAAAGCTTGCTCAGCAAGGTTGAGCCTTCGACTTTCATAGGCTATAGCGTGCCCTTCTTGGAGAAAAACAGCTCCAAGGAAATCACCACAAGCATCACATTGGACCTCAAATGGCTTTGAGAGATCTGGCAGTGTAAGCACAGGTTGAGAGATAAGATTTTCTTTAACCTTTTTGAAAGCATTGTTCTCCTTGGTAGACCATTTATACCTATTGTTTTTCTTTGTTAGTCATGTAATGGTCCTTCTATTAGTGAGAACTTTTCTATGAAGCGTCTATAGTATGCACACATACCTATAAAGCTTCTTAGTTCATGAAGATTCCTTGGATTAGGCCATCCTTTTATTACCTGTAGCTTTAATGGATCCATTCGGATGCCATCTTGAGAGATAATGTGACCTAAATACTGAATCTCTTGTAAGAAAAACTCACTTTTCTTTCGATTAACATAAAGTTTATTCTCTCATAGAACTTGAAATATTACCTAGAGGTGTTTCTTGTGTTCGTCTAGTGAATTAGAGTAGATGACAATATCATCAAAGAACGCTCCAGTAAAGGTTTGGTGAGGCCTGAATAGCTTCTCCATCAAGTGGTTGAATGTGGCTGGTGCATTGGTCAAGCTAAAAGGCATGACAATGTATTTGTAAAGACCAAATGTAGTGTGAAACGTGGTCTTTACAATGTCTTGATCAACTATCCTTATTTGATGATAGCCACTTTTTAGGTCAATTCTACTAAAGTAGGTGGATCCTTGTAGCTTATCAAATAGGTCTTCTACCCGTGGAACAGGAAACCTATTTTTGATAGTGATCCTACTTCAGTGCTCTATGCGACACACATATGATATGTGTCGTCTTTCTTTTGCACTAATAGCACGGGTGAACAAAATGGAGATGAACTAGGCCTAACCATGCCCTTCTCAACTAACTCATGCACTTGCCGCATAATCTCCTCTTGTTGAGCTTGAGAAACTCTATAAGGAGGTTTATTAGGTGGTGAACTTCCTGGAAGAAGTTCAATTGCACGGTCATCATTCCTCATTTAGGAGGTAGCTCACAAGGGATGTCGTCAATAAAAACATCTTGAAATCCCTTGAGAAAATTGGATAACTCTAATTCTTTGTGATTTTTTATATTTTCTTCTGCTAAAGCATGAGGTTCATTTTGAGAATCTTTAACAAAAATCATGTACACAAAAATAGAGATCTTTATTGACTTATTGAAAGCTTGCATATGTACGATGGGTATGGTGTTACCCAACTCCTTAGCATCTTTGTATATATCTTTTTCCATGAACCTGAAGTAGATTTTCCTTTCAGGGAATTCAACATTGGCAGCCATGCAATCAAACCATGGTGCCCCTAGGATTATATCCTCATGCTTGAGAGGAGAGATAAAGAAGTTCTCTTTGTCCACATATCTTTGGACATGGAGCCTCAATTTCCCGATTAAGGGAGTGACTGAAGCTTCTTGACCCCTTGAAAGCACCATCGGCGGGTAGGACATCTCCCATCTCGTAGGCTTGGATGCCTAGCTTGGTGGCCAACTCTTTCCCCAAGCATGGCATAGAGGAGATCCTTTGTGGTGAGGTTCCTCTTCTTGGATTTCAACCAAGGAAGCTCTAGGAGGCTCATGGTGGGTGTTCTTTTGGGGACAAGCATGGTACACATGCCCTTGCTTGCCGCATTTGAAACAACAATTATCCTTGAGATAACGCTCAAGCTCTTCATAGGAGAGAGTTTGTTTTTGCCTTTGTAAACTCCCTTCTCCTTAGCTTTGTTGTTATTGGAATTTCCCTTAGGAGACTTTTGGACATTGTCCTTCCCCTTAGGCTCATTAGAACCCTTGTTTTCCGTGGGCATAGGATTTCTCTTAGACCCTGTTTGGAAATTGATTTGTGAAGCCACCATGGTATGGTGTATGACCTTAGATATGGTGCATGGTCTTTTGGCGTTAACATACTCCACCATTTCTTTAGTTAAGCCTGCACAAAATTGTTGTTTTTGCTCTCCAAAATCCATCTTTTTTGAAGGCACTGGCTTTGAGATGTAAGTCCCAAAACTTGTCTACATATTTGTGAATGGATTTGTAGGGAGAGAGCTTCAAGCTTCACCATTCAGTGAGTACTTTGTCTTTGGCATCGGTGGCCAAAAACTGCTTCATGATGGAAGCTCTTAAAGCTTTCCATGTTCGTGGGGCTTCATCGTTTGCCTGTAGGTTAGACCACCATTGCCAGGCGGACTTTTGAAAATGCATAGCTACATGGAGTAGCTTAGAGGACTACGTGGAGTAGCTTAGAGGACTTCGTGAAGTCCTCATCTCCAGATGCCACATCAAATTGTTGGATGAAAGTCAAGACTTTGTCTGTAGCATCAAAGGTGCCATAGTAGGTAAGGAAAGAGATGCTCTTTCCTCCCTCTTTGAACTTCTTGAGCTTGGACAATCTCTTCCTATGGCCTCTTCTTTTTTATGGTTCAAAAAGTTGCACCATCGCTTTCTTCAGAAGATGAAGAATTTGAGGAAGATGGTGACCTCTTTCTTGCCTTTTTCTAGCCTTGTTCCTCTTTGTTTGCACCATCACTTTCTTCATAAGAGGAAGAGGATGAAGAAGATGGAGAAGAGGGTGACCTCTTTCTCACCTTTTTCTTCTCTTGTTTTCTGTCATCCCTCTTTGAATTATGGTGTGGAGAAGTGTGCGATGGTCTTCTCCATTTAGGAGGTGATGGAGAGCATTTTGCCCGTTGTCTTCGTGGAGCCATCTCCGCCGAGGGCAGGAGACTCACTTCTTTCTCGTTATTTTGGTGGGGGCTCTTGAGCTCTCTTTTGGGAAGGAGATGCATTGTCAAGTAATAAATATTTGAGCCCTTTGTACGGATCCTCTTCTTCTTCCCAAATCGGAGAGAGGCCTCTTTTGGAAGTCTCGCAAGGAGGCTTCCTAGGTACTCTCTCGTCATGGTGGGGAGTTTGGAGAATCCCATGAGCACGAAGCTTCCATTGCATTTCACTTTGGAGGGATGAATTTCCCATGGCTTGTTGAATCCTAGAAACAAGGTAGTTAACAAGCATCGGGGCATCATTAGTAGCCTGCTCATTAGCAAAATCAAAGCTATCAACATTAATTTCACTCTCTTTACTATTGTTAGCCATTCTAACAATTTTAAAGTGTAATATTTTAGGTGTACTTTGGTACTTCAAGCCCTAGTTGCTACTCCTCTTTACCCCTTTAAAAAAGCACTCAAGCTCATGTACCCGTGGCTCAAATATCATTAATTGCAAGGAATAGAAGAGAGGGTGTTTCAACACCAAAATAGCACCGGCTCATGTCAAGCTTCGAATAGCTCAATAGTGGTTAAGCCGTAGGCAAGCCCCGTAGGACTCCACTATTAAGACCATAGCTCTCAATGGTGATGCTATAAATAGTACCAACCATTTAAAACTAGCTTGTGGACCTCCCTTCTTGAGCAAGAAAAGAGAAACCTTATGCTTCGATACCAATAAAGCATTTAATGGCATAGTAACTTGTGTGTAGTGAAAAATAGCATAGACATAGTGACCATTCCTTAGAATAGCTTCCTAATGAGCATAGCAAGAGTGCTTGGATGGAGAGAGCAACAAAAAGCATAACACTTAGTTAAATAGGCATGAACAATACTTCAAAAGAGAGAGAAATTAAGCTATTGACAACATTTGAGGACCGAATTTATATGGATCCGGTCCCCCCTCCAAAAGGCTTTGTATTATAGGTTTCCCCCATCAAGGGAGACATTTTACAATACAATTCTTGGTGTTCCTTCAATAACTAGCTAGTGCAATGAAGATGGAAGCTTCAAGCACTAAGCAAACACTTTAGAACACAACATCAGTTCCTCACGGTCTCAGACCCAAGACCTCACACACCTTCGAAGATGGTGAGAGCTAGCGGGGTATGATAGTAGATTGAGAGGAAGAACGAGTAGTCTTACGAGAAAGAAGAATATATCCTCACCTAATCACTCATAATAGCTTAGCATACCTTAGTAATTAGCATGGTAGAGGAGATGAGCATGCATTGAAGCTTGGCTCTTGGTTGGATTTGCATCACAAAGCCAAAAGTTGTTGGTGTAGTCCTCCCTTCTCACAACCTTGGAGTAGGTAATGAGCTTTCCATTAAAGCTTGAGAAGGAGAGAGAGAGTCTTCTTGCTTCACACATGAGATTGTGTGAGTGTGTGTGTGATAATGCCTTCCAAAATCAGCCCCTTTCTCTCTTGGTCGGCCCCTCTTGCAAAATACTCATGATGACACCCCATTGGACCCTGCAAAGCTTAGCCAATGAAAATTGAGAAGCATAAGTGATAGCCTTGTGACATGTGTCCCCCTTTCCCCTTTTGTGAGAGCTTTAGATAATTAATTAATGCAATTAAACTCTCATTGGACCCCTTTGTCTTCTGGCCAATAGGAAGCAAGCAAGCCATTGGGTTGTTGGATGCTCATTGGACCCCTTGGGATACTGTCCAATAGTCTTCTAGAGAGCTTAATTACTATTGGTTCTGCTATTAAGTGGTATTATATGAATTAAACTAGATTTACTCTAGCCTAATTCTCATTGATCCACCTCTATGGCCATCCAATAGGGTTTGAGTGCACCATGTGGGCAATTGGGCTAGGGAGCTGACATGTGTCCATTATGCCCTTTGTGTAAAGGGAAGCTTTGGAGTGAGTGTGTGTGTGTTCTCTCACCTTTTTGCTCTCTTCCCCTAGCTTTAGGGCTCGCCCCCTCCTATCTCAGACCATTTGAAGACTTTTTGGTCATCACATAAGTATCCAATTTCACTAAGCTTGACCATTTGAACCTACCTTTGAATTTTGGAACCTTAGCATTTTGGAAGTCTTAATGGGCTGAACCCTACGGTCTTTGGAGCCCATTGTTGCACATTGCTCTTTTGTAGATGGGCCCCCTTTTGATCCCTACTTTCCCTCCTTTGAATCCCTATTGTGACCAATCTGCTAACCTTACCAATAATCTAGCTTTTTCTCCCCTGGCACTTCCCCATATTAAATGATCAGTTTAACATGAGAAAATCATTTAGGAGAATTAGATATTAGTTATTATGATAGCATCAATCCCCTCACTCCCTAATGAATGGTTTTCAAGGAATAATAGGTCTCTTTTTATAGGTGAATGGAACCCCCAAGGATTACACAAGAAAGAGAGGAGCCAGTGTGAACATGAACTGGAAAAGTTTGAAATTGGTTGTCCCTGCATGATGTGGGCAGACTGGGGTCCACCATTTTGAGCATATCTCCTCAACCGTGGATCCAAATTTTTTAAAAAAAGGATAAAAATATCATCTCATAAGCTACGGCCCCCATTTTATATACTTTTTTCCAATTCAGATTGGAACCATGTGTTAAACAATCATCAAAATAGGATATCTTTCTGGCAGCAAAAGTCTTCTTGTGGTTCCCTTAGCTTAGAATTTCATTTGATTCCAATGGACACCTCATGCAATATGAAAGCATGAAATTGTTCCTTGAAAATTTTTTGTAAGCATCCTTTCAATAATACATTAAAATAGAAGTATCTTTGAAAATCATCCAATCCCACTAGGATTTGATTTATTCCTAGTAGCTATTAAAAATAAATATATGAAAAATTCACATAAAAATATATATATATTGGACATCACACTAGCTATAGTATCTACTAGAGTGTGAGGTAATAATGGGATAGTAGATAGAAATAACCAATGCTTTTTCTCCCAAGTTAAAGACACGTGGCTATTGAGGCTTTTTTCCACGATACTTTGTAACGATAAAAGTAAGAATATATTACCCTTGAAATAAATACTAGGATGAGATAGAAAGCTTATTATTATACTTAGACATGTGTATGTGCATTATGAGAATTATACTTATGTATCTAAAAAGTCACAAAATAAATCTCTTCGCATTTGTTTCCACTATGTACCTGCCACCACAGCAAGGCATCCACCCCCTCTAAACATGCACATCCTCTGGTATGTGTCATAATAGAATTTTTGCAAGTTCAGTCCTCTTGTAGATCTTCCATGCTTTCATCTTTATTAATAGATTCTAATGCTTCATGTTCACTTTGATCTTCACTTGTGTTTTGCTCTTCCTCTTCCTCGGCATCTTCTAAATCACTGTCTTCTCTTCTCTTAAACACTTTGATCCTTTTTCCTACAATGGGAACCTTTACTTCTGCACCATCTAGTTTAGACAAGCTATAAGTAGCATTTTCATGCACATGCTTTACAACATACGGTCCAAACCATCTTTTTGAGAACTTACGCATGAGAGTGTGCTAGTTATCAAGGCTACTATTATACACTAAAACCTAGTCAGGTTTGTCAACTTCTTTTCTCCTGAGATGATGTCGCTTATCAAAGTATTCCTTGTTTTTCAACCTTGCATTTTTCAGTCGCTTTTTTGCAGCCTCAATGTCTCTAGGTCTTCTCTCTAAATGCCCAATGCAAGGAGACCTTCCCCGATAAGCCCCTCTTGCCAAGGTAGTACATTCCATGTGGGAATTGTATCTTCAATTGGAATCACTGGCTTTGGATCATACATCAATTCCGCATGCATACAGCCAGTTTACTGAGCTATGTGTTGTACGATCAGCCCATAAAGCATATGAGAACAATTCTGGCCACTCACCAACTCTTCCTTTGCAAGATTTGGCCAAAGCTTTGATGATAGGAGGATGCAATCTTTCGCTTTTTCCATTGCCTTCAGGGTTATAAGTTGTAGTAAGGGAAATCTTGATTCCTAATTTGGAAAAGAACTTCCTTGCTTCCTTGGCATCCAGTTCATCTCTGTCTGCAGTGATCTTTCCCAAACAACCATAAGGTAAATAATAACAAGAAATTATTTGCACCAAAAAAAATTGATATATGAAGCATTTTTGTACAATTTAGTTAGAACGAATATTCACTCCAATTATCCTATACAATAGGATAAGACGTAAGTACATACAAGTGAACGAGGTCTTCACCCTTCCTTCCATTTCATACTTTGGTACACGTGTTTTCAAGGAGTAGACAAGCACTAAGTCACCTTTCTTGAACTTGTGGTGGTTATCAATTTTGAATCAAAGAACTAATTTTTCTTACATATTTGGTCGTAAATATCTACAATAGCGGCGAGGCATTCCTTATCTAACTTTCAAGCTTCTCAATTCGGACATCTCATGTCTAGTCCACTCAAGTTGTCTTAGAACTTGTAGCATCGGTCTGAATAATTCCAAAAGAAATATTGAATTCAAGTAAAATACTAGTGTGAATAGATTAATAATGAAGTCTTTCTAAAATGTCACTTTATTTCAATGATTGGGTAAAATTTTGCCTTCTTGTAAAGACTCTCACTTTTTAATAACACTTTTTGTACATGATTGTGTTACATGATTGGGTTACAATTCCACCTGCTTGTAAAGCTCCCATAGAGTGAAGACATGAAAGTAGAGTAACCCTAAGAACAATTGGAAATGTTATATGGCTTCATTCAAAGAAAATAAGCAAGGTCCTTTTGCTAAACTTTAGCATGTTAACTTTAAGAAAGACCTCTTTTTAGACCCTATAGTGGGTGTTCCTCAATATGGATATTGTAAGTATTAATTGTTTTCTGATGATTAGGTATATAAGGCTTTCTTAAATCTCATATTTATCAATTCATGTGTGTTTCCCTCCAATTGGTAGTAATGACATCCTTTGAAGTGCTCCACAAAAAAATTCAATCCATTCATAAAGAGTTCATAAATATTATATGTCCAGAGGAGCCACCATCCTTTTTTGGTAGGAGAAGTATCTATATGATTACTTTACACAATATATTGTTCCAGATAAAGAAAAGTCATTTGTAAAATGGTAGCATTTCCTTTGACTACCCTAGTCCTAATTAATTGGCCCCTCAAGATGTTTCTTTTGTGTGGAGATTTAAAGAAAGAGAGAAAAAGACATAACAAGGCTGCAATGCCCCCTCAAAGGATTTCAAGAAGAATCCAATTATTAAGGGGTTTATAACTCTTTGTAATTTTGTGGTTTTTTTTTTTGTTGATTGTTGCATCAAGGACAAGAACAATGTGTTTAAAGAGAAGACTTTCTCAGGAAGAGGCATTGATTGGAGTGTTTGGGATGGAGGGAAATCTAGACAAGGTCTTATCTTGGATACATTCTTCTATGTATAGCAAGCCCAAATTATTTATCCATGTCTTATCACATCTTTGAATATTTTTATTCTTGGAATTTGAGTCCAAATGGTAGAAAGGGTTATTAGGGAATTGGGTACCCTTAGACTCTATTTGGCATCGTGGTAGTCTTGGCCATGGCGAAGCTCCAGAGCGCTCTTACTCGAGGTCATTGCCATGTCTAGGGAAAATTTTCCTTGTGCAAGTCATCATCCTTGATTTCTCCAAGTTCTCCAGTTTGTTGCCACTAGGCGCCGCAGCTATAAGCCTTTGATTACTATAGGTTCTTCACTTTGTCATCACACTTGCTACCACTTGAAGTGCACAAGCTAGAGCATGCATTTGTGTGTGTGTGCAAGAATGGAGAAGAGAGAGGAAGAGGATGCATGGCTTGTGGACTCCTATCACAATAGTGATTAGGGTTATGAGTCCTTATTGCTTTATGTAGAATGAATGGTCAGTGTTAGTTCTCGATTAGTTTCTAGATACCCAACACTTAGGCATGGCACATTGGGCTTTACCACCCCAAAAAACTTGCACTTAAAGGACAACATGTCTTTCATTCCAAAGTTTTCATGTAACTCTGACTTCAAGGCAGAAATCTCATCACTGCTTTTCTCAACAATTAACATACCATCTACATAAAGGACCAAAATCAGTAAACTACCATATTTAGCTTGCTTAGTGTAGAGACAATGGTCCATATTGCTTTGTTTGTAGCCTTGAGAGAGCACAAATGAGTAGAATTTATGATACTAATACCTTGATGATTGTTTTAGACCATAAGCGGTCTTTTCTAACTGACACGCCAAGTCTTCTTTGCCCTTCTCAACAAATCCTTTTGGTTGTTGCATATAAACTTCTTCTTGAAGATCACTATGAAAAATGCTATCTTGGCATCCATCTGGTCAAGTTCCGTGTCCTCTTTAGCAATCAATTCAAGTACACACTACAGAGTAGTCATCTTCACTACTAGAGAAAAGATCTCATCAAAGTCAATACCTTATTTCTGCTTAAATCCTTCAACAACAAGTCGTGCCTTGTAGTTGGTTTTATTATCAATCTTGAGTTTGTGCACCCATTTTCATGTTACCTTTAGGCAACCAAGCCAGCTTCCAAGTTTGGTTCTTATACAATGAGTCCTTTTTTTTTGCATAGCTTTCTCCCACTTCATCTTGTCTTCCATTAACATGACTACCTTCTAGCAAGAGGTATCTCCACAATTTGTCAACATAATGTAGTCCAATGAGGGAGAATATCTATCAAGAGGTCTTAAAAATCTAGCCGACCTTCTAAATATCTAGTTGAGTCTGTTGTCGCTCAACAACATCTTGTACTACAAGAGGATTTGGGCCTTATTGTCCAGCATTGCACATGCTTCTTATGCATATTATCTTCATTGAATTATACATCATTGCTGTTACAACAAACAATCCTTTTAGCTTTAGGATCCCATAATCAATATCCCATCTTTCTAAGGTTGCCACAACCAAGAAATATGCAATCCTTTTGACTTGGGATCCAGCTTATCCTTGAAATCCTTGGGAACATGGAAACATGCATCATAACCATTTCTTTGCACTTGGGAGCCAACTTGTTCCTGAACCCCATTAGAACATGGTCATATTTTTCACAACCATTTCTTTTGACTTGGGATCCAACTTGTTCCTGAACTACTTTGGAGCCTGGCAATATTCTTTACAACCAAAGACTCTAGGATTCTTGTAAGAAGGTGGCTTGATAGACCAAAGCTCTTTAGGTACCTTCTCAAAGACTCTAGGATGCTTGTAAGAAGGTGGTTTGCCAGACTCTAGGATGCTTGTATTGAGATGTTGCGCTTGAGGGGGAGTGTTGAGATGTCAAGCTCAACATGTATGACTCTTGGATGGCTATCACTGATATTCATCCATCACTGGCACACCTTGGTGGACATGCATATCTTTGCCAATGATACTACAGCTATACTACACCAAGTTGGTCTACCTACCGCAGTGATGGCACATTTATCCATCCATCTCACTCACTAGATGTTCATACTAGACCATTGTACTAGTTTCCCTTTATGTTGTTATTTTCCCCTATGTTTTTTTGTAGACCTCTTATCTTGAGTTAGTGAAGATGAAGAAGAAGAAGAATAGGGTTTACATCCATCTATGTGAGTGTGTGTGCTTGCAAGAGCTCAAGCTCTCACCTTCTCTCTCTCTTAACACCAAAAATTATATATCTTTGTGGATGTCCAATTCATCCTCAGCATGATTAGAGAACAAATTATCAGACAGAGAAATAGAGCTTATTATGTCACTTGAATTTGTCTCTCCATGGAAAATTTGACAAAGCTACACGTCTGCTACCAATAGATCTTCCTCTAGCAGGGCTATAAAAATTTCAAAAAAGTAAAAATGTTATTTATCACCTACATATTTGTCCTTCCAAGTTGCTTTGCCTTCTAAACCATAGTGTGTGGGAGTTTTTCTGACCCGAGCATCACGCTACTGACTGTAGGATGAGCTTGTTGCAGCTTCTTTGTCCTTTTCCTGTATTGCCCACTCCCACTTTGCATTTGCCATGTTGTCGCCATGATGGTTCCTAACTAGATTTGTGACCTGGTTGCTCGTTGCGCATCGTACACTTGATTGATTTTTTTTCAAAAAAAAATATAGCCAACCATTGTGTTGAAAAATGCTCATTGGGGGAATCTGGAAATCAAGCATGCAACACTTTCTCAATGTAGCATGCATGATCAGGCAGATGGTCTCTAAACTTTATAAAAACAATTCTTATACGTAGAGTGTATAAGAATCTAAAGATGGCATAGAAACGTCTTGCCCTATGCTGTATCAAAGTTGACTTTGCCGCCATACTTTACTCTGTAGTAGCACCCATGCATGTCTAGCACGGGTGTGTCAGTGTCCTCGTCCTCTGCGTCTAGAGAGGCACCCTCTAAAATAGGGGACTCCATCCCTCTCCAATTTGTCAACAATTCTTGGGTGAAGCAAGAGTCGAATGGAATGATGTGGGTCCCTGGGATGGAAGGGGGGGGGCAAACAAGTTGGTGTGGAGTGTGGCGGCCAAACAATCCCTCCATCGAACAGAGGTACTCGTCTCACAAAGATAGTGTGCATTGGAGGTCTGAATCTAGCATTGGCGGAGGAGCTTGGGTAGATGGATCGACACCTTCGTAGGTGTAATAGGGTCATGCTTGCAAAGAAAAAGGAGATTGACACTCATTCTCCCAAAAAAATTAGCTATAGATATGCTTAAATCCATTGCTTGGACTTATTGTCTCAAGACTCGGGTCCACTGGAGGCGACATCCACCCTAGATGGGGGCCCATCTGGGACGTGAACCAACCAAAGGAATAATTGTTGGGTTGCTCCCCAGTAGGCGGTCTCTCATCCCAAACATCTACATTAAACGTTGGTAAGTACTAGGACCTAGCTCTTATCTACATACCTCTATATGTTTACACCCAATCCTTTCTCTCTACACCGCTCTGTCTCTTCCTCACATAGAAACATACATGCACTCACTCACATAGATACACTCACACACATATATACTATTAGACCTAAGTAGGTGCTAGTAGTGCCAATAGTCTAGTGGCACCTCTTTAGATATCATCACAATATCAATCGTGGTAAAACCAAGGATACGTTGTGGTAATCCATACATGAGTGGACCATAGACTGCAATGCCACGATTAAAAAGGGACTAAACCCAAGAGGAAGCATTCAACCATCGGGTGTTATGCTCCCTTGCTTAGTGTGTACATACATGCACATACACACATCTATACATACACACATACATACATATCTACACATAGATACAGACATGTACACACACATATATATGGGCATATACAGACTCTCAAACAGGACTATCTCCCTCCCTCTCTACACTCTGTGTGTGTGTGTGTGTGTGTGTGTCTACTCTATCTCTTTCTCTCTACTCTCTACTCTCTATCTCCCTCTCTTTCTCTATTCCCTATCTCTCTCATTCTCTCTACCCTCTTTCTCTCTCTACTTTCCCCTCTCTCTCTCTCTCTCTTTCCCTCTCTTTCCCTCTCTATTTCCCTCTCTTTCTCTCCCACTCTCTCTCTTTCTCTCTACTCTCTACTCTCTACTCTCTATCTCCCTCTCTTTCTCTATTCCCTATCTCTCTCATTCTCTCTACCCTCTCTTTCTCTCTCTACTTTCCTCTCTCTCTCTCTCTCTCTCTCTCTCTCTCTCTCTCTCTCTCTCTCTATTTCCCTCTCTTTCTCTCCCACCCTCTCTCTCTCTCTCTCTCTCTCTCTCTCTCTCTCTCTATTCTCCCTCCCCCTCTCTCTCTCTCTCTTTCTCTGCCCTATCTATCTCTCCCCCTCTCTCTCTCTCTCTCTTTCTCTGCCCTATCTATCTCTCCCCCTTTCTCTCTACTCTCTACTCTACCTCTCTCTCTCTCTCTCTCTCTCTCTCTCTCTCTCTCTCTCTCTCTCTCTCTCTTAGGATGTTATGTATTGACCTCAAGTGTGGTAAACGGCCTGAGCATGTAGCCTCCAATCATGATGTGAATCATTTGTACCTACGTCTAGACTTCAAAGGAGCACTTATATATGCTGATATGGTGGACCAAATGTTAAGCATGATAGAGCATCAAGAGAGCCCAACTTTAGAATGCAAGTGGAAAGTTTTCAAAGAAGTAATTTGCTCTTGTGCGAAGGAATGCTTTTCGGTGAAACACATGTCTTGCAAAAGGTCTAAGAAGGGTAGCACCAAGAAGAAATGGTTTGACATGGAATGCAGTCAAGCCCGAAAACACTTGCTAAGATTGGATGCAATCAAAAACAAGGAAGTTTACTTGGAATGTTCACACACATACAAATCACTTGTTCAAAAGAAGAGGAGAAGGTGGAAAGTCAAAAAACAACTTCTTTTAGCGCAAGAGAAAGCACATGCATGTGGCAAGTTTTGGCAAAATCTAAAAGGCAAGCGCGTTGAGAGCTTTGGTGACTTGACTCTTGAGGATATGTATATACATTGCAACCCATTGTTGATAAGATGGAGTGTTGTAGCTCCCTTCCATTTATGTCTCCCTTCTTTACCATTGAAGATGTATGCCGCGCGCTCGAGAAACTTGCTACTCGCAAGGCAGGTGACCTTCAAGGTGTCAAGGCTGAAATGATTAAATGGACAAGCAAGAAAACACAATATTGGATATGCGATATGTTTAACCTTGCACTTCAGTATGTCATGCCTCATGATTGGAGTGCAAATTGGATCAAACCTTTGCACAAAGGAGGAGATGTAAACAATGTGAACAACTATCGCACTATAATGGTTGGTTCTTTGATGGCAAAGTTATTTGGATGTATCATGGAGATGAAGATAAGTGAATGGGCTGAAAAGAATGGCAAACGTGCGCTTGGCCAAGCATGTTTTCGAAAGCATCATAGCACTATTGATCACCTTGTCACTCTTCGAGTTCTTATGGAAGCGTCTCAATTGAAAGGAAAAAAGTTGAATTGTTGTTGTGTGGATTTCAAGAAAGCTTTTGACATGGTACCGTGAGGAAATCTTTGGAGACGTATGCAAAGCCTTCAAGTGCCGAGAGAATTTATGCATGCAGTCTTTCGCATCTACCAAAAAGTGATATGTTGATTACGTATGGGAGATGGAATTTCAGAATTTTTTGCAAGCACCATTGGTGTCAAACAAGGATGCCCACTTTTCCCAACCCTCTTTGGGCTACTCATTGATGGAATGCATGGTTCTTGATTTTATGCAGCAAGAAGGCATAGAAGAGGTTAAGATCGGAAATGCGGTGATCATGCTTTTGCTTTATGCCGATGATGTAGTGCTCTTGGCACATACCTTAGAAGATGCACAAAAGCTTACGAGTGTCTTGAAACGCTTTTGCCTACATAGCGGGTTGATCGTGAATGGATCCAAAACCAAGGTTATGCTTGTAAAGACCCTCAATGACAAAAATCCATGCATTGTATACAACAATGAGCAAGTTGAAGTGGTAGATCACTTCAAGTACCTTGGCCTTGAGGTTCCATCCAATCATAAATGGAAAGATTGTGCAATGTGTCGCTTGGAATCCGGAAAGAGGGCTTATTATGCATTTGAAAACATGTGCAATGCTGGAGAGATCAAGTGTTGGGCTCTCAAAAAGTACCACTTTGACACATTCGTGACACCGGTGCTTCTTTATGGAGTGGAGGTGTGGGGTGGAAGCATCGGGAAGTCTACTTGGAAAGAGTTTGAGAATGTCCAAAAGCGTTTTCTCATCAACTTTCTCCAAGTCAAGACACAAACACCCTACATGCTCTTACTTCTTGAGTCCAGATCGCTTCCCATTGAGGTCTTGGGCATGCAAAGGGTTGTGGAGTACATGCGTAAGACACAACGTAGCCCTTTGCATCGACTTCCTAGAATCGCATATGAAGCAAGTCAAAAGGTTCAAAAGACATGCAAGAGCAAAATACTAAGTTCGGGGTGGATGCTTGACATCAAGAAATGGTTTGGCAGAGGGGATGCATGTCACTTGGTCAAGGATGCGCCGATCGACTCCCAAGTTAATGAGGCCTTCTTACAACGCCAATGTATCACGGCTTGGGAGAAATCCAGAGGTTCTCACTTCAGCCATTACACCACACACGTTGCCCCAAACTACAAATCTCTCTTCTTCTTTGAACGAGGTAACCGAACCCATCCCTACATCCTTGAGCCCATCCCGTTGAGTGCGATCCGCACCATTGCCTCCATTCGTCTTAGCTCCCATTCTCTACACTGCGAGATAGGACGTTGGGGCACTGGCGAGGAGTGTCATCGACTTTGCACCTTATGCCCTCGTCAAGTGCGAGAGAGTGAGTACCACACACTACTTGAGTGCTCAGCTTTTGACCACATTAGGTCCTCTTTTCCCCATATATTCAACCATGAGCTCTCCCTACATACCTTCCTCTCCCAACCACGATGTGGACTCTCTATTGCGACACTCATTTCAGCCATTTGTGAGCATCGAGAGTCACTTATGACCTCCACTTACACCACGTGACATGTTCATTTGGTCCCATAGGTCATATTTGACCTCCGAGGACGATAATAGAACTCTCTCTCTCTCTCTCTCTCTCTCTCTCTCTCTCTCTCTCTCTCTCTCTCTCTCTCTCTCTCTCTACCGTCCATGCCCTATTTCTCTACTTTTTCCCTCTCTCTCTCTCTCTACTTTCTTCTTTACTCTATCTCTTTTCTCTCTTCTGTCTATTTTCTCTCTCTAATTTTATCTCTTCTCTCTCTACTCTCTCTAATAGATATATCTATTTATACTAATTTTTCTCTCTCCCTTTTTTTAATTCTCTTTCTCTAGTTTCTATTTCTTTCTCCCTCTCTTTCCCTATCTCTTTCTCTCTCTAACACATATCTATTTATAGATATTTCTCTCTCTCTCTCTCTCTCTCTCTCTCTCTCTCTCTCTCTCTCTCTCTCTACTTTCATTTCTCAATTTCTACTCTTTTTCTCCCCCACTCTCTTTTCTGTTTCTATTTTGCTTTCAAATTTTCTCTTTCTTTTTTTCTATTGTTCAATGTCGTTCACGGTAAGACTCTCCACAAAAAACCCCTTCTTTTGAAATCCAAAATAGAGGCTTTGTGTGTGAGGGGAGAGAAAGAGAGAGAGAGAGATAGCAAAGAAGGGGATGGTATAGAGATAGAGGAGGGGAGAGAGGCAAAGCTTGAGCAAGCAGGTGCGATGGCAGGCAAGAAGGAAGAGCAGAGTATGTCAAAAAAAGTGGCATACTTTGCTTGAAATGAATTTATTGGGCGTCAGTTATTATCGCGGATATTATCGAGCCTATTACTTTGGGTATTATCGTGAATATTAACGTGTTCTAGTCTAAACAGCTAAAATTTTACCTGAGGTGGTGCAACCACCCCAAGCTACCTTCAGATTGCATGATAACCTATCTCTAGCCTTTTAAATCTCCACTCTCATTTTCCACCCCCTTTAGTACCATTTTTATTATTTTTTGGTCTCTCTTTCTTTTGCTATTCATTGCATTTTTTTTAATATATTTTTAGTACTCTTTTTAATTTTTTAAGTTTTGACCTCTTTTTTTACTCATTGTACTTTATTTAAATATTTATTTAGTCATTTCTCTCATTTTTTCTATTGAACATCTAGCTGAAACCTAATCTACTAATTGTTCATTTTTTAGAGCACATGTGATTTTTAATAAATTTGTTAATTAACATATCTCCCTATCATGAGTGTGCAGGACGATTGGGATAATACTCATTCCTCAAGTGGCCCCGAGCATGATCAATGGTTGAAGGACAAACTACCTTGTCATTGCACCAAGTGCAAAAGGGAAATCCCTCGCTTGAGGTGCATTGCCTTGGTGTTGACAGTTGAACACGGAAAGCTACACCATTTTTTCTTACTTAAATTGACGAAATCAATTGTAATTATTTTTTGGGACTCAACCAAGTTTCCAGATTATAAGTTATTAAATATGCGCATCAGTTGAACCCATGGTAGAAAGTAGGAGGTAATTTTGATGAGTCAGCTCCAAGATTGGGTATATAAGCCAATATTTGTAACCCTAAGGACAACTTTTGGATGAATCATCTTTTGAGCTCAACTAAGCATGTCGTGACTGTGTATTTGGTGTGAGAGAGTGAGTGAGGTCTTCTTCTAATCTCTACACGCACTAGGGAGGCTACATTGTGAAGGCAACTACACCATCGTGTTAGCAACGGCAAGAGCTATGCTTCAACGCCAAGCTTGCACGATTTCAGTCTCTTCGCACAAAGAGCTCTCCCATGAGCTTTGAAGTGAGTTTTCTCTCTAACCGCATATTTGTTAGGTGATTACTTTATATCATTGCGTTTGCGGTAAGTTAAACTACACTTAAGGCCTAAGTACGTTGAGAATTGATGACCTGTAATTTTTGGCATGTTTTCATATGCATTTTCCACACCAAGTGTTTGCAAGTAGTAAGTTGGGTTAGAGACTTTAGGGTAGTGTCTTCTAGGTGTGTAGAGGTTACCTCTTCAGTTTCGTGACAATTCGACAACGTTAGGTCATGTTTCGGAGAGCATAAGCATTGTAGGTATGGTAGAGGATGCGTATACATAGTGTGTTTGAGATGATTTCCCTTGGTAGTGATTGTCTCTAGAAGTTCGAGTAGGTGATTGACACCCATATATTTGTTTCCATGCACCTACGGATCAAGCTCCATCCTTGGTTGACATCTTCTTGGTTGGCCTAGTTCTCACTTTGCTAGCAACCACGAGTAGTGTGTCTGCCCGACAACATTGGCGTCATTGCCGGGGACGAGAGGCTCTAGGGAGCATGTGTCTTGCATTGGTCTTTCGTGGTAGACTATTTTTGAGACCCCCTTTTGACAAAAGAGACATCATACATGTACGATGTCTCCATAGCCTAAAGAGGAACCTAGGAGCTAACTTGACCTATTCTAAGCCTTCATTACATGATTGTGAGAGCATCTACCAAGTTTAATCCCATTTGAACCTTACTTGCTCACAACTAATCCAGAATCCAACTTCAAGGCTTGAAAAGAGTTCTAACGGTCACAGCTTGCCCAAATGACATCCAAATTGAAATCTAGGCATATATCCATGATGTACATGCTATGAGCTATGCACATATGAAAAATCGCCTCATTCTGAGCACTTGGATATCATACACGTATGATATCTCACAACATAACTTTGCACTTAAAATGCATTTTTGACCACATGCATAGCACCCTTAGGCCCTAGTTAGCTTATGTTTCAATTTTTAAGTCATTTGAATAGCTAGAAGCTGATCAGTTGGCTAGATTTTGTGAAAGACGCTAACTTCTGGAATTGGAGTGCACATAGGATTATGGAAGCCAACAAAGAAGAAGAGACTTTCCTTGAGAGACATAATTGTAGCAGCAGAGCCCTATACAATCCCCAATGAGATGTTGAATCCAATAAAGGCTTGGGTGGATGAAGGAACTCTGGAAAATGAAGAACTGACATGAAAACACCGTGGATATCCCCATGAATCCATGAGAAATCATGGACTATGCCAATAAGGAGAAACATCATTGCAAATGCTTTGGGGCTACACAATGTTGGTAGCTCAATCTGAGAAGGTCTATTCTCACAAGAAAACCAACCCCACTTTTGAATACGTAGAGGACCCAAGGGCAGCAAAGATCTGCAAGTTATATAATCAATACTTTCATGTATGCAACAAGCGACCACAAAAGTATACAACACCGCCACATGTAGTAGCTATCACCGTCACATGGGCATTGAGAAGCAACGTGTCCAAGGGAGTCAATTATGCCCAGTACCTGCATGAGCAAGTAATCAAAATGGGAATGGACAAGCCAAAGTACAATGGAGGTGGAGAAGTCTTAACAAAGATTGCATACAAATTTATTGGAGCAAGAGGACTATGCCCAACCTGCAACAACCCAGAATGAGTGGTTGAGACTTAAAGGAGGAAAAGTCTAAAGAGCCACCAAAGAAAAAAGGGAAAAGGCGATGACCAAAGAGCAGAGACCAAAAGAAACCACCAGTCAAAAGGCGGCTTGAATCGAGAGACTGATCGAGTAGTTCAAGGCTGAACAAGCACTTAAGGGAGTCTTTGAGGAGTATTGGGTGCCAGATCCACCAAAGATGGGGGGCAACTCCTCAAGGCCGGTAGAGGATCAGTTTGATCACTACATTCAAGCTTATGAAGAATTTGAAAGAGTGGTCAAGCAATAGAATCTAGAGACGTTCACCACTGACAAAGTGCAATATATAAAGAAGAAGTTGCAAGAGCAGTCAAAATCCCAAGAAGAGAAAAAAGCCCAAGAGCAATCAAAAGCTCAAGAAGAGAAAAAAGAAAGAGAAGACGTGAAGGCTGAAGGACGGAATGCAACCCCACCAGCACCTTACTCGGGGACTACCTCTCAACCGCCAAGCCCAAGCTACATCACAACAAATAGAATCGCCAAAGAAGGCATCGGAGGCTGGACCAACACAAAGAGACAATGGAAAGAATGATAGGAATACTTATGAAGACCTCCTTAACGCTGGATATACAATAGAAGAGGCTTCTGAAGTCATTTGTGGCACTCCAACTCCGCCATGGGTTGTAAAGAAAAAGGAAGAAAGGGGGGAGAAGCCACAAGACCTGACCATGGATGACCAAGCAAAAGACAACCAAACGATCAAGATGCACAAAGAAGGGCACCACAACTGCAGTCACCACAACCTGGAGTATCAAGGGTTGATGAAAATTCCTCTAGTGCCACAATGGAGACCTTTGGCCAACTCTTGGAGACCTCCTCTAGTGGGAGTACTACTCAGTATAGGTCACCAAGTCCCCTTAGTTAGACCATTGCCAAAGTCTACTACCAGAATTGTGGTGGCAACTAACAAAGAATATGTTAGAGATTCTTACCAAATTTTAAATCGAATCAAAACAAGATCTCTCTCTGTGGTGGAAGAGAATAGCATGCTCAGGACACACAAGGAGAATATGATAAGTGAGCATGACAACCTCACCAAAGAGCTGCAAAGGGATATTCAGAGAGCAAAGCACAGAGAGAGAGAGAGAGAGAGAGCAAGAGACTCAAATAAAGGTTCAAAAGGAAGCAAAAGTAGATAGGGATACACTCATGCTCCAAATGGCTAAGGTATCCAAAGAAGCTGCCAACCTGCAAGAGGCAAAAGAGAAAATAGAAGATGAGTTGGAGGCAGTACGGATGAGCTACTTGAGCTTAAAGCCAAATTAAAGCTTCAAAATTTTTCCATACAAAGGCTCGAAGAAACCCCAAGGGCTGCAAGAGTGCAAATGCTAGAGCGGATATCTAGGTTGTGCAGGTCTTGGAAGCCCAAATCATAGCACTCCAAAAAGAGCTAAGGTCAGAACAACGACAAAGAGTGCACATGGCAGAAGGATATCTAGAGCAGATATCTAGGTTGTGCAAGTCTTGGAAGCCCAAATCATAGCACTCCAAAAAGAGCTAAGGTTAGAACAACGATAAAGAGTGCACATGGCAGAAGGATCTTTAGCAGCCGAAGAACAATGAAAGGCTCAGCATCAAGAACTTCAAAAAGAGAATGACCAGCTGAAGAAGGAATTGGAAAGGTTGTAAGAGCTATTGATCAACCAAGCAGAAGAGGCTATGAGAAGAGATGAGCTAGCCCAGTAGCAGATGAATGAGTTGAGGCAGAAAGTGGAAAGAGCAAGGGGCCAAAAACCAGAAGTTTGTGTCCAAGTGACTCAGAAATAAAGGCCCAACAAGAACCTATGGAAATTCCACACACCGCGAATGAATTGATAATGGTGGAGATACCTCCACAAATCCAAGAAGAGGGACAACTGCTAACCGTAGAAGATGAGGCACGTCTCCATACTTTGATAGAACAATCCATTGAAGAAAGTGTTAGAGCGTCCATAGAATGGGAGAAACGGATGTTACACTCTGCCAGAACACTAAAGCTTGACACAAATGTGATCAGAGAAGAGTGGATGCAACCATCCCTCCCATACCCACTGCTCAAATTTGAAGTGCTCGCAATTTGAAGAAAAGAATTCAAACCGAGGCTACCACACCATTATTTGAGGGATACATCAAAGATCAATCAGTCTCCAAGAGAATAGTAGACTCACAACCCAAGTGGGAAAAGGGCTGGCTCACAAAGTACCCAACATACCTAGTATGTCTAGTCAATGCACTTAAACTGGTTAGGGATGATGTCTCCTTCTGCCCAGTTCCGAGAATGTGGTCATGGAAAGATCATGCAAGGTTGTTTCAAAAACATCCCAATTGGCTAAATTATCCTAAGCTTCTACAGCCCAAGGAAGGAGAGAGAATAAGTGGAACTTATCCTCTATGGTGAAAACCCTCAAGGGTGCCATTAAGCTTTCCACTGGCTCCTCTGACTTGACCTGTGTAATGCTTAGGAAAATATGTAAAACATTGATGGCTTGCATCGAGGTGTTCGCACTGCATTAGGCCACAGACTCAAGTCTATTGTCAATAAGTGACACGCTCCAAAAGTTGGCCTACAACCTCTCTACCCAGCCATCACCACAAATGCTACATCACTTCTACCAAAGAGTGATGTTTCTACCAAGTTATCATATGCAAGCCTTTAAAGAAGCATTTTATACATGATTCTTCACTTACGACAGCACGATTTTGGGCCCAATGATGAGCATCGGCAATATCAATTATGAATCGTATTTGAAAATGATTAAACCGCCTGAATTCTATTGAGCCAAGGTTCAGCCGAAGACCCAAGAGACAAAGACCCATCATGTCAGGGACGAGATGGATGCAGGGGGGGAGTGTTGACATCTGAACACGGAAAGCTACACCTTTTTGTATTATTTAATTTGACGGATTCAGTTGTAATTATTTTTTGAGACTCAATCGAGTTTCCAAATTGTAACTTATTAAATATGTGCATTAGCTAAATCCATGGTAGAAAGTAGGAGGTAATTTTGATGAGTTAGTACCTTCAAGGCTGAGGTATATAAGCCAATTTTTTGTAACCCTAAGGAAAACTTTTGAATGAATCATCTTTTGAGCGTTCTATGACTGTGTATTTTGTGTGAGAGTGAGTGAGGTCTTCTTCTACTCTTTACGCGCATTGTGGAGGCTACATTGTGAAGGCAACTACACCATCGTGTTAGCAACGGTGAGAGTTATGCTTCAACACCAAGCTTGCACGATTCCGGTCTCTTTGTAAAGATCTCCCACGAGCTTCGAAGTGAGTTTTCCCTTCAACCGTGTATCCGTTTTATGATTGCTTTATATCATTGCGTTTGTGGCAAGTTAAACTACACTATAGGCCTAAATACGTTGAGAATTGTTGACCTGTAATTTTTGATTTGTCTTCATACGCGTTTTTTACACCAATTGTTTGCAGTTAGTAAATTGGATTAGAGACTTTAGGGTAGTGTCCTCTAGGTATGTAGAGGTTACCCCTTGAGTTTCGTGACGATTCAACAACGTTAGGTCTATTCAACCAAACTTTTCTATATACACTATATCTTCTAGTGTGTTATCTTAGTGTACTTTTGTGTGTTATCTTGTATGTTTGTGAGCTCCAAGGAAATTGAAATAGATGTCATCCTAGCTGCTCAGTCGCTTGTCATGGAAATTGCGTGTGCCATTGAGGAAGCATTTCCTCAATCCGTTCTTCTTAGTCAAGTCCACATCTTGGTTCATGTGGTTGAGAGATGGCTATATGTGGAGTAGTGCATGCACGATGTATGTTCTTTCTAGAGAGGTTTTTGAAGACTCTCAAAGATTTTGTGCAACTACGGGCCCAACTAGAGGCATGCATGGCCGAAGGATGGATCATGCAAGAGGCATTTGTTTACATTTTAGAGTATAAGTGGGAGTATGCATGAGGTTGTGTACCAAAGGTATATACAATGCTCATCTATATATATATATTTATTTATTTATATCGATATATAGTACTCATTTTCTTTGATTTTATCTTTGTAATTTATTGTATAATTTCTTCTCTTGTATAGTGCCTTTCCTTTAACTCTATGTGGTCAAAGGGCTGAAACTTTCATACATGCCACATTCATGAGCATCAAACCACTATGGATAGTGGTGTCATGGGCAACTTTGACACAAATGGTGATGAATCCAGGTATTGTGGGACTATTGAAAGGATACTAAAGGTTGATTTTAGAACCTTTCATACCTTTATCTTTGAGTGCAAGTGGTTTGCAAAATGTTTCTAGAGAACATGAGAATGGGTTGCACATGGTGGACTCTAGTGTGTATCACACGGGGAAGTATGACAACTTAGTTTTGCCATGCAATTGTGAGCAGGTGAGTGTAGACCTTCTTTACTCTTATTTTCTTGTAGCATAATATCAATATAATGTCACTCATTTCTCCTTTCTTTTCTATAGATCATTTATATCCCATCAACAAAAACTTTGGTTCGTAGTTCCTGTAACACCTTGAGGAAGAACCATTTTTGCCACTAATGAAGTGGAGACCGTCTTTGACCCTCTTCCACCTACTACTTTGAATGAAGGTGAGACAAGGGACAAAGAGATCGATGATTCGAGTCCTAGCACCGTCAATCTTAGCGAGGATGATTTCCATGATGACGGTGATGAGATGGAAGATGACGAGTTCAAGGATGATGAAGTTGGTGGATCCACAAACAATAATTCAATTTCTCTCTTCATTGATTTAGGAGCCGATTTAGATCGAGCTACTTGTAGAGATCTTTTGGAAGATGATTTATAAACATTTTGTATATTTTCTTCTATGAAAATTTTTTGTTGTGTCTCCCATTCATGGCTTTCTCTAACTCTCTTTCTCTCTCACACACTCATTCTCACTCTTTCTCTCTAATTTTGTCGAGCATGCCTCCTCTCATTTGCAAGAGAATGAGGAAGGTTCTTGTAAAAGTGCAAGCCACTTGCACATTGTTGCAAGATAGAGCTTGAAGAAACTGACATAGGTGATATACCATCTGGTAAAGTGTGGGCACACTTCACTCTATCATGATGAAAATTTAAAAATGTGGGCTCCAAAGGGGCACTGAGAAAACATTGTCAGGATTACCTTCAAGGCAAGAATTCTTTGTTGAACAAGGGGCTTTCTGGTTCATCACAAAAGAAGGCCATCTCTAAGCTTAGAGAGTGTAGGTAGAAGACGAGGAGTTCCACTTGTAAAACAGGCTTGTCTATGTTTTGCTATAAAGGGATGAATTGGCTGCCTCAGTTTGTGAGAGCCAATCCAAAATATGATGGATGGATGTTATGGAGGTCACTCCTATGGGCATCTGTGAAGTCCGAGAAAGTAGTGCCCATGCCTCGGCAAAAGATCTCGTCCATGTTTGGCTTCTCATCTCTAACCGTGCTTGATTTACATGGAGGCACATGCATAACTTTAGGATGGAGCTTCCTCTTTGTAGATTCATGTTTATCCACAAAGCCATTGTTTCATGTTTTAATATGAATTTTTTTTTATTTTTTAAAATTTTTAATAATGTTCTTTAGTTTTTATTTATAAGAAAAATAGAGGAAAACACCAAAATTAGAATGTTGAAGCGTTGAAGCGGGGTTCAGTAATAAGCGGCAATATTCACAGAAATATTAGAGGCAATACACGCGGTAATATATGCAAGCGTGGTAATATTTGAAATAGAAAAAAAAATTCCTTTTCATCCCCCTCTCTCTTCTTTGGCCAATTTATTTTGGACTCTTTCTCTACAAACCACGGTAAAAGGTCCCGATAAACGTTTTGATATTTTCATAGTGTGATGGAATACACAACAGACGAGTTGTGGCAAGAGAGGAGAGCATGAAAGATAGAAGTGGCAGCAAATCCTTTTTTGTTGGCTCTGTGTTTCATTTTGAATGCAAATGTTTGTGTTTCACAAGGAAGAGGTTTTGTGGAGAGTCGCGGGAGGGGAGGGGGGGGGGGGGGGGGGGGGGGGGGGGGGGGGGGGGTAGGGAGAGAGAGAGAGTCTATGGAACACGACAGTGATAGAAGGGAGAGAGTCTCATAGGTGAGGCGATCACAAGTGCATGAGACACACACACACACACACACACACACACACACAGGCGATCACAAGTGCATGAGAGAGATGGAGACACACATACACACACACGTGCGCACGCGCACACACACAGAGATAAATTTTATTATCGTCCTTAGAGGTCAAATATGACCTATGGGACCAAAGTTACTTGTGATGTAGTATATGTGTGGCTGATGAGTGATTCTTGATGCTCCAAAATTGTGGTGATGAGAGTCACAATGGAGAGCCCACACTATGGCTAGGAGAGGAAAGTGTGTAGGTCTAATTCATGGTGGCTAAAAATGTGAGGAAAGCAAGTTTGGATGTGACCAAAAGCTAAGCACTCTAGTAGTGTGGTACTCAGTCTTGAACTTGCAGTGAGCATAATGTGCACGATTGCTTTGACTCTTCTCCATTTTCCCAATGCCCTGTCTTACATCAAAGGGAGTGGGAGCTCAACCAAATGGCTGCGACACTGCATATTGCTCACAAGGGGATAGACTCAAGCATGTAAGGATGAGTAAGGTTTCCTCTTTTGGCGAAGAACATGGTTTTGTAGTTGGGGCCAATATGGGTAGTGTCATGTATGAAGCGTGACCCACCGGATTCCTCCCAAGCCGTAATACATTGGCGTTGTAGAAAAGCTTCATTCGCTTGGGAGTCAATTGAGGCATCAATGTAGCAAGTGTAATGCATCCTATCTCACAAACCACTTCTTTATGTCTTGCATCCATTCCGTGCTCAAGGTCTTGCTTTTATACGTCTTTTGAACTTTTTTGCTTGCTTCCCATGCAATTGTAGGAAGTCGATGTGAGGGGTTTTGATGCATCTATATCATGTAGTCCACAGCCCTTTCCATGCCCATAACCTCAATTGGAAGAGATCCCGACTCAAGAAGTAGGAGCATATATGGTGTTTGTGTCTTAACTTGAAGAAAGTTTGTAAGAAAACACTTTTGGACATTCTCTCACTCTTTCCAAGTAGACTTTGACATGCTCCCGCCCCACACTTCAACTCCATGTAGAAGAACCGGTGTCACCAATGTGTCAAAAAGGTACTTCTTGAGAACCTACTTCTTGAGAACCTACTTCTTGAGAACCCAACAGTTGATGTTTCTTGCATTGTACATGTTTACAAATGCATGGTACACTCTCTTTCCCACTTCCAAATGATGCATAACACATTCATGCCAAGTGTGATTGGTTGGAACCTCAAGGCCAAGGTACTTAAAGCTCTCAACAACTTCAAGTATCTCATGGTTGTACACAATGCATGGCTTCTCCTTATGGTTGGTTTTCACAAGCATAACCTTTGTTTTGGATTCATTCACAATCACCCCACCATGCGAGAAATAGTTCTCAAGGACAACCATAAGCTTTTGTGCATTCTCTAAAGTGTGTGATTGTAGCACTGCATCATCCGCATACAAAAGCATGATTTCCCACCATGCGAGAAATAGTTCTCAAGGACAACCATAAGCTTTTGTGCATTCTCTAAAGTGTGTGATTGTAGCACTGCATCATCCGCATACAAAAGCATGATTTCCCACCATGCGAGAAATAGTTCTCAAGGACAACCATAAGCTTTTGTGCATTCTCTAAAGTGTGTGATTGTAGCACTGCATCATCCGCATACAAAAGCATGATTACCGCATTGCAAATAGTGACCTCTTCAATGCCTTCTTCTTGCATAAAGGCAAGAAGAAGGCATTGAAGGCAAGAAGAAGAATAATGGTACTTGCATAAAGGCAAGTACCATTTTTCCAATTGATCGATGCATAGACCAACAAGAGTTGGTGACATCCTTGTTTAACCCCAGTGCTTGCAAATTTTTTTGATATTCCTCTTCCCATGCACAATTGACACGGCACCTTCCCATAGATTTGAGAAACTGCAGCATAAACTCACTTGGTTCTCCGCTTGGTTGTCACGCTTGCTACCACTAGGCATCGCAAGTGCTAATGCACAATGTAAGGAAGGTGGAATTCCACCAACATGAGAGCAAGATGCTCACATGTGTGCCACGCAAATACATATGCTTTACTTTTTTGAAAATCATGATTCTAGATCCAATGGCACGTGAGTTCATGCATCAGTCTACCCCCACCGAGGTCAAGTTATTCCAAGCCCTCGAAGGTGCATGAACATCCAAACCACCATATACTTCACCTCTTTGCTAGTGTCTCTTTCTAGATTGACGTTTATTGCCATGTGTGGAATGCCATCAAATCCATACAATCCCACCACTGAGCTTATGAATATGTCCGGTGTTTAGTAGTGCTACTTTTTTCCCTTTCTCTTTGGGTATTCTATGAATGGGGCAAGGGAAATCAATGCCATGAGGTTGTTTGCAAGCCCATGTAATTTGTTATTGGTTACGACTCTTCTTGTAATGTTCTATTCGGTCGAGATTTTTCTCTCAAAAGACGTGATTTCTCGCTTGTAGGTGGTTTTGTTGCCACAAGTTTAGTATAGACAAGGGTGCCTAGAGTTTGCAGCACCATTTGTTCCGAACATGCACTTAAAGGTAAGAATTTTCTAGATCACCAACCTATTTGTTTCACAAACTTCAATAAGTTATTTGTCAAAATCTATGGTTGTTGAAGCCCCATAGTTTTAATTATAGACAGAGAATGCGGCTCAAAGATATCACGTTTTCCTCATTATGCTGACATATCATCGATGTTTCTATCGCTACACTCATTATTTTCACTCAGTATAGATACACTTTTGTCCTTTACATTCATCTATACCCAAAAATGTGAAATGCTTCAAAACGTTCTCTCCTAGGATTATTTTTAGACACGATTATGAAGTACTAAAATTGCTTGTATGAAAAAATTGGCTTCCATAATGTGGCGTCTATAATCTCTTGGGAAGTTGTCAACACATGGCCAAACTACAAACTTTCAACCAAAAACACATTTAATCTACCATGTTTCCTGTATCAAATGGACAATGCTGAATCAAATATAACTTTCAACCAAAAACACATTTAATCTACCATGTTTCCTGTATCAAATGGACAATGCTGCTCAAAATGATCTTGATTCTAGGTGCCCCAAACCTCAAGGGAGAATGTTTGTATGAAATCGAATCCATATGCACAATCAAAACTTAGGTTCATATTGCATTTAAGGTACTAAAAATTTTGTCAAAGTGCAAAATTTGTCTTTAAATCATCACGTGCAATATTTCACGAATGGGCCATAGCTTGAAATACAAACATATCATATTTCTTAGGAGCATGCAAACATGTGCTAGTGCAAGTTATATAGCACTCTAAGAGTAACTAAGACGAGTTTTAGGATGGGCATTTACCAATATTATGAAAATGGACAAAAACAACACACAATTTTTGACTAATTGTAGTGTGAAAACTCATTCACAAGGTTAAAGATGGAATCTATAGTGCAAAAAAAAGTCCCGCAGCGCATAAGTCACCTTTGTGAATACAAAACACGTTAAAAGGACATAAAAGTGTCCCATTACCAATCTAGTGTCGCTAACTCTAAAGCTAATCATATTGAGTTTGTGCGAGATTCTCTTCATGCCCTGTGAAGGATTCATCACATTCACCACCCTCACAAAAAGGGGCAGCGGGATTCGAACCTACACCTTCATAAGTTTGCCCACAGAAGCTGCTCTTGTAATCTGCTCGTGTGAGCTATTGATGCTATTAATCATCATCATGATAAATGTATCAGCCTGGCACACACTCTCCTCCTCATCTGAAATCAGTAACTGTTGCGTAAGGAGAGTGAAAAACAGGGAGTTAGAGACATCTGTGCGTCCAGATTCAAAATGGTTAACGACCTGGAAAAGGAGCTGCGCAGCCGGGGAATCGAACCCCGGTCAGTACCGTGGGAGGGTACTATGATACCACTACACCAGCTGCGCTTGATGCAACAACAGTGAGCACACACATTTTCTATATAAATCACGTAAAAGTGGCTACAGGGGAAATTTTAGGTTTATAGGTTTAGATCGAGAAAGAATGGAATGTGGAGATAGTTTTAACCCACCTCAGTTTCATGGCCGGCTCTACCCAGCACCTCAGTTTCTCTCTCGGCAAGACTCCACAGGACCGTACCATCCAAAAATAAAAATCCCAGGTTAAAACGATGCATTTATCATGCTCTGGCGATCACTGACCCCTGCTAACTAACAAACTAGTCCGCAATCGCAGCCTTAACTATTGTGTAGAGAAAATCAACAAATCATCTACACTTTGCACGTACACTACAGAGTCATGGCTACTCACTTTGACTTCCAAAGGGAAGAAGAAGCTTGCACGACGGAAGAAGTCTACCGTATTCCCATCTCCATACTCGCAATGTCTTGGTCATATAACCATGCCTACGGATCCCACCTATTAGTTCACAATGAAATCGAGTGTGCTTGTGAGGAATGTTTCACGATTGTTTTTCATTGGCATGGTTTGCATTCAAATTTGAATGATACAACTAACTTTGAGAGAGAGAGAGAGAGAGAGAGAGGGGGACTTGAATCGTTTACCGCTTTATCTACCTTTTGGCATGCCAATGTGTGCAGAGAAAGTGGACTTTAAGACTTGAATCATTTACCGCTTTATCTACCTTTTGGCATGCCAATGTGTGCAGAGAGAAGGTGTGCACTAAAGCCCACACCAATAGATAAGAATTGCATATAATTTACGCTCCTATGAAAAAACCATTTCTTCTCCACATACAAGTCAACCTAGGTATACATTAGGGAAACTTCACCCAAGTGCCTTCACCTTCTCTTTCACTAACTTATCCAAAGCGTGTAAAGAGCTGAGTGCACACCCTTCTCCATTCTTGTCCCATTGAAAAAAATGGGACAGTCAAAAAAACTTCAATAAGGACTTTTATTTATGAAGACCTTTGTACTTTGTGGGCCCAAAATTTGGTAAACACATTACTCTCACAATCTTGACCAAAGGTGTAGGGGGGGGGGAATATAATTGATCTGTAATCAAAAACTTACATATGTCCCACTTAAAAGAGTCACAACAATTAATTTGATTTGCCTTAAGCGCGCCAGCTTTTTATGTCAGATGCTTTTGACTTTGGCCTTTAAATATGAGGCTTGGGGGGGCCTCTTTGGTACTCTATTGCGTGCAACTTGCAAAGACGGTCCCCTACAGTTGTACCTTTGTTCGAAACAATACAAAAGGAATACCAAGATGGGACGGCACGGGTGGGGCTAACACATCTACGAGTGGAACTCCGCCACTCTCTCTCTCCCCGGTTGTGGACCTTACTTGCACGAGAGAAGAAAAGTAAGGAGAAAGCGTCTTCAACGGCAAAAGCCATGGAGTCCCTCTCAGTGATGCTAGATGGAGTGACACTTGCAAGATGTCTATCCATGGAGTGGTTGCCTATTTAAAAAAGGAGAGGTATTTCATCGACTCTCATAACACACAAGCACCACCTATTCAAGAGGGGAGTGTACATCAACGCTCATAACACAAGAAAGGTCGTTGATGCACTTTCCACCAAATAGAGCCATGGGCAACCATCACTGAGATCGATAGATTGGTTCTTTTTAGTTGGCACATGGTGCATAGAAACAAGGGAATGAGGATTGGGGGCCTAGGAATAGGGAATGGCCATTCCCAGATTGGGACAGCTTAGAACAAAAGCGAATGGATGGTTGGATGCTTGAATGGTGGGGACAAGGAATGGCCAACAGATAGTTTTTTTGAAAAAACGAGAAGATTTTTAAGGAATATCCTAGCCATTTTCACCATGACTTTTGGCTCCTTCATGACCACTTTTGGAGGTCCCCATAGCTTACTCAGGGATGGCCTCAAGCTTGGCCTCCTAAACCTTCATTGTTCCAAGCTCAAGCTCCCTCTACTCTTAGAAGAAAGAGAATCTTGTTAAGTAGCATATGACTCGAAGTGATTCTCACATACATGTCGTATCTAGAAAAACAACTATGGTGTTACCATGGCCATTTTGTAGGTGAATTATAACACTCAATGTGAAGTGGTCTAGAGCAATACAGCATAATTTCAAGTATTAAAGCACCGGGATATTGAGTAGGTAATCCATTCAATTAACTCATCCACCACTAGCCCAAGCAACTACAAATAGAGCACCCTTTCACTTGAAGATGGCACTTTCATCAACCTCTCTACAATTTTCTTTGTCATAACTACTAATATTGTTGTATTATTAGCACATTTAACCCTCCTAACAATTTGGCATTGTATAACATTTTGCTAGGTAGGTGAATATCTCACCTAGTGAGAATGACTCTCAAAGGACCTCTCACAAGGACAATCAATTTTATTGCGGACTGTAGGTGGGACATTCACTTCCCTAAGCATGGTCATATGACCAAGACATTGCTAATAAGGAAATAGGGCTTCCATAGAGATGATGCATATCGAGATGGGCATGCATTCCATACTTTCTATCACTACACATTTGCTTTTCTTTGGCATGGTTTGCATTCAGATTTGAATGCTACAACTAAACTAAAGCAAAGTAGAGAGAGAGAGAGAGAGAGAGAGAGAGAGAGAGAGAGAGAGAGAGAGAGAGAGAGACTTGAATCACTTACCACTTTATCTATCTTTTGGCATTCCTGTGCGCGCAAAGGTGTGCACTGAAGCCCACACCAATAGATAAGAAGTGCATATAATTTACACTCCTATGAAAAAACCATTTCTTTCTTACATACAAGCCAGCCTATACAACATCCAGAACCAGTAAAGAGCTGAGTGCACAACCTTTTCAACTTCTTTCTCAGAAACAACTTGAAGCAAGAACAAAACATTGAACCTTTTCAACTTCTTTCTGAGACACATGCAAGCAGCTTGAAGCAAGAACAAAACATTGTTGTCCAAACTTTTATTTACCAAGATCCTCTTACTTTGTGGGCCCAAAAATCTTGAGTGTCACAATTTTGCCCAAAGGTGTTGGGGAAAAAAATTAATTGACCTGTAATAAAAAACGTACATATGTCCGCTAAAAAGAAGTCGCAACAATTATTTTGGAAGTTAATGAATATTGACAAAGTTGAAAGGCTGCGGTTCGCTCAAACCATTCAAGTCCAATTTATTTGACCTCAAAAACAAGCATCAAGCAAGCAGCAGCAACACAACGCTGCCAAGCTGCACATTTCAGCACCACAGTAGATGAGATGAGAAGGCCTACCTACTATGGCAACAAACCGAATAGCAAAATAATCGACCACCAACCCAAACTTACCAGCCCTCCATGAAGCTAGGCCCACTCTGATTTTGCTGCTGCGGATGCCCTTGCTGCTGGTAACCTTGAGGAGGATATCCTTGCTGAGGATACCCCTGCGGAGGGTAACCTTGTGGAGGATAATCCTGTGGAGGATAGCCTTGTGGAGGGTAGCCTGACATGAGACACGTTAAGAAGCACTCAGCATCCCAACAGCATATTTACTAAAAGAATGATTTCCGTAATAATCTGGTACATTCTGTAATATTATGACAGCAATTTTTGAAATTAGATATATGTTGATGCGGATACAGGAGCTCTTAATGTTCAAACAATCAGCTACTAAGACTTGAAATTTCTTTAAGAACTGAAGTTTCCACCATCAGATCTTACAACCTTTTTCTTGGACTCTGTCATGTAGCCCAAATATGTTCCATTAAACATCCATCCCACATTGAAGCAGGAAAAGCACCCTGCCAGATTCATCGCAAGTAGCCATACAATAAACCTAAGGAGCAGCTACTCCCTTGATTACAAAGAGTTCTTGGTACCAAGAGAAAAGACCTTACTATTCTCCACATGCAAATATTTGTACCTACTTCACCAACTTGCTAGACTTGAAACTTGATAACAACCAACGACCAACAAACCACTACACAAAATCCTCGACCACAACACACACATTCTAGAGATACTCGCCAATGAGATCCTCGCTTGACTACTCGCCAATGTGGCAACTGCTAACCTTAGTTGTTGGTTTCTTTCCGATGATTTTTATTTAATTTTTGGGACCCTCTTTTTGAAGTCACAAATGGCCTGACATTGTGTGGCCAATGTGAAACGACCGATGGCCAAGACTTTCACCCGCAGACGAGAAGGCCTTGTCGCCACGAGTTGGTCGGGCCGGCCGGCACTGGATTCCGAGCAGTAAAAGGGTGTCTAGGCTCAGTTCAAAGTCATTTAGGCCCCCTCGCTACACTTATAAGTAGGCGGGTACTAAGAAAAATAACTCAGAGGCATAGTGGACACATGGCAACACCAGAAGCTGCAGAAGTCAAATCACTACCACCTCAGCCAGTCTTGGGCGCCCCAAATCGATTTGGGCTGATATGGGCTGCTTTTTTGTGTGTGTGAGTAGTTGGTGTAAGTGATGAAGCTTTAATGGAAAGCTTGCCTTCTCCCTTGCACTATGTAGCGCGATGATTCTGCTCTCGTGCACCTCTCTTCCCTTATGAATACAGAAACATGATAGCCCACTGGAGGGCTTTTCATCTGTATGTACAGTCGTGTGGGTTCATGCACGATTGCCGAGGCAAAGAGCCTCTTGCAGAGGCAAAGAGCCTCTTGCACAGGTACTGGATTAGCTAGTTGCTAATCCCTCGCAAGTACAAGTCATTTCGGAGAGATTTCACGCGAGAAATCTCGTCCAATTCAAAGGGCAAGTAGCCTTACAGGTGCGGGAGCTCGAGGACTTGCTATGGATGCGACCGGCTTGCAAAACGGAGCCCGACACAGGGAAATAGAGCCTGCTGTGTATTTTTGCAGGTTTAGCGTTTCGGCCCTAAAAGCTCCCTAATACTCCCACGAGGTCCGGGGACGCGAGGGGCCATTGTGCGGGTAATCTGGCGCATTTTCAGGGCAAAAGACAGAGAATTCAGCCAGCTGCAGATTCTCGCCATGTTCTCAGAAAGTGTCCGTATGCGCCAAGAAAGTCACTTACTGCGTGGGGATACAGCCTGTGAAGCATCCTACTACATTTATGCTGCCGAAATCGGGCCAGAACAGGTCATTTTATGTCACAAACCGGTGACGTGGCGTGGCCATTTGGACAGCACCCCCTGGCTGGCTGGCTATAGAAACCCAGAAAACACGCTGCAGTGCTGACGTGGCAGCAGTGTACAGAAACCCGCAATTTACGGCGCAGAATGCGGAAAAGCAGGCTGACCTGGCAATGCGTATAGCAACTGTACGGAATTCCGCCTTTTGCACTGGGAAAAAGCAGCTAAAAATCTACGCCAAATTTGAGAAGCTTTTGAGTCAAATTGCTTTATTTTTAATGCTTTTAAAAACTAAAAGCTTTTGGGGCTCTGCTTTTGGCATCCCTTGTGACAAATAAATACTGGCTTGGGCTCCCTCTTCTCAAAGTATCTGGACGCAGAGTCTGAGAGTGAGACCCCTCCCACTCCCTGTACTTTAAGTTGCAGATTAATACAAAAAGAATAGTGAAAGGGACGCCAGTCTTTGGGGCCAATATCTCTAGGCACGGAACTCCGCCGGACCGTGTCGAATCAATTGTGAACTGTGAACTGTTTTGAAGTGAATCTGTAACAGACTTGGACACTCCAAGTCGAGAATCTACCGCGACAGCACAAGTAAACACTTCAAAACAATTCACAGTTCACAATTGATTCGACACTGGCACGACGGAGTTCCATGCCTAGAGTTATTGGCCCCAAAGACTGGCGCCCCTTTCGGTATTTCTTTTTGTATTAATCTAAGTTCAAAGTACAAGAGTGCGGGCAGGTGCTCACACTCAGACTCTGCGTCCAGATGCTCTGAGTCGTGAGACCTGCTCACATATTTAAAGGTTACAAAGGATGCCAAAAGCAGAGCCCCAAAAGCTGGTAAACTCAAAACCCCCTTCGAAAAATAAAGCAAGAGCTTTCCTTTTTTTTTGTCTCTCTCGAGCCATACTTGGCACAAAAGCAAAGCAAAGCTTTTTTTTTAAAGTAAGCTCTCTCTCTCTCTCTCTCTCTCTCTCTCTCTCTCTCTCTCTCTCTCTCTCTCTCTCTATCATTGCGTGAAATAAAGCAAGCCAATAGCGTAGGAAAAGCATCGCCCAAAAGCTGCCAAAAATTCCGCAATCAGGGCCGTAAAACGCGGGCTGCCATGTAAGCACTATTTCCGTGATTCGCGCTGCAAAACGCGGACCTGTCTGTACAATACAGCCACGTCATCATTTCAGCCGGGACCAACAAACAAGTGTATGTGTGTGTACAGGGCAGCCACGTCACCAATTTGTGACATACCCCCCTCTTGAAAGCATTGTAATCGCCCTCGATTACGCTTGCAAAACAGACAGAAGCCATAAACTGTCTTACCAGAAACTAACTGTTAGTACCTACGCACTAGGAGCACACATCTAGCACATGTACCAATCGACAGTCACATCACACGACATCACAAGACATTACTAGACGTCACGGGACATTCAACATTCATTCGGATCTTAGACCATGATTTATCGACAATGCAATTAGCAATTGCATCTAGATCCAATCGGGACCTCAAATATGCTCGATTGACTAACCCCTATTGCAACCATGTCTATTCGAGATCATGTCTATTCGAGATCATTTAGACCAAAATGCTGCAATCATTTCGTCTATCAGTTCCTACACTTAAAAACAAGTCAAGAACAAATCAGTTTCATATTCAGGAATTCCATTTCATAAAGTCATACAACAGAATACTGTCAGCTCTCAGTGTCACTGAAGTTCAAAGAGACATCAGTGATCCTAGTATTCTAAAAATCAAGGCATCTGTTGACAAAGGAGCAGAGTAACTCCCCTCTTGTGCAACCCACTGCACCATATCTCCGGCCAAGCTGAATTCGGGGTTCCATTTGGAGTAAACTATGCTAAACCAAAAGCTTCAAGATAAAGACTCACAATCTAAGGAGTATCTGCTAGGTCCTCCTCCTCCATCCACTTCGCATCCAATGCAGGAAAGTTCTTGAATTTAACCAAGGACTGCCTTCTGACTTTACCCTTATTCTTTCTGTCCTTATGTGCCAATATCTATGCAAGAACAAGGATCTCCTTGTTTTCCTCCACTTCGGGTTGCTCATCGGGCTCCCCATCATCAGGGACATCACCTTTGAAAGGTTTCAAGAGACTCACATGAAATACATTGTGAATCCTCCAAGTGTCGAGCAGTTTCAGTCGAAAGGAGACATCATTGATCTTTTCAGAGATCTGGAAAGGTCCGTAGTATCGCATACTAAGCTTTGGAAAAAGCCTCTCCTTTCCCTTTTTCTTTCTCAGGCGTGCCTTCTCAAAACGTAAGAGCACCCAATCATCCTCCTTCAATTTCAAATCGCGACGATGGCGATCCACTGCCTTTTTCTGTCTTTCTTGAGATTTCTGCAAAGCCTTGCGGAGCTTTGTAAATGCCGTGTCTAAGTCGCGCATGTACTCATCAGCTTCAAAAATCTTATCTTTCGTGCTTACGAAGAGTGGAACCTTCACAACACCTTCAATAATCTCAAATGGTGCCTTCCCCGTCGAAGAGTGTATCGTGTTGTTGTAAGCAAATTCCACCAAAGGTAGATACTTTTCCCATTGAGTCTTCTGATCCAAGATGTAAGACTTCAATAAATCTAAAACCACTGAATTAGCAATCTCAGATTGCCCGTCAGTCTGCGGGTGGAACGATGACGAGAACTGCAACCGCGTGTCAATGTTCTCCCAAATTGCCTTCCAAAACAAACTCGTAAGTCTGGGGTCGCTGTCGGAGACAATCGTCTCAGGCATGCCATGTAATCTGAAAATCTCGGCCACAAACAGTCTTGCTAAGTGATCCGGCTTGATTGTTTTCTTCATTGGAATGAAATGAGCCTGCTTACTGAATTTGTCAATAATAGTCCAGATACCACTCTGTGTTCTCGAGAGATCAAAAATGAAATCCATTGCAATACTTTCCCAGGGGCGGGTGGGTATGGGCAAAGGCTGTAACAATCCCTTTGCTTTATGCCTATCAAACTTGACCTTCTAGCATACCAAGCACCTGCGCACAAACTCGTTCACATCCTTCTTGAGTCTCGGCCAAAAGAAGTATCCCTCTATCCCTTTCATGGTGGTAGCAATTCCGCGATGACCCGTAAAGGGCGGACAGTGGCATTTAGTTGTTACCTTTTCCCTCAACGTCTATGTAACGCCCAGCATAGTTTTCCTCATCAAGTAGCCGTCCCAAATGGAATATCCCGCTATTGTCTCCCCATCCCGTATTCGCGCGAAAACGTCTGCAAAATCCGGATCTGTGGCCTACTGGTCGACCATATCCTCAAAGCTCCTATGGTGAATCGCGGAAATAGCCAAAACCAACGGCTTCCGAGACAAAGAATCTGCCACCAAATTCTTCTGTCCCTGAACATGGACAATCTGGAAGTGAAACTGTGACAAGATGTTCGTCCACCGCATCTGCTTTTCCGATAGCTGCTTCTGTGACAAGAAGTAGCATAAACTCTGATGGTCTGTAAAGACAGTAAAATCCGCTCCGAGTAGGCAGTGCTGCCACTGAGTAAGAGCATGGACAACCGCCAAAAGCTCTTTCTCATAAATATGTGTTGTCAATTCCGTCCTTGAGAACAATCGGCTCTCGTAAGCAATGACATGGCCTTCTTGCATTAAGACCGCACCCATACTACAACCACAAGCATCACAATATACTTCAAATGACTTCTGCAAGTCCGACAAAGTCAAAACTGGTCCCGTGGTCAATTTCTCTTTCACTGTCTGAAAGGCAGTCACCTCTGTGGGTCCCCACGAGAAAGGGACTCCTTTCTGTGTCAAGATATGCAAAGGAGAAGCAACCTCTACAACTTTCGAATGAACCGCCTGTAGTACGAACACAATCCCAAGAAGCTTCTAACTTCATGGACATTCTTCAAATTGGGCCAATCACGAATAGTCTCTATCTTGGTCGGATCCATCTGCACTCCTGCTGCTGAGACAATGTGTCCCAAAAAGTGTATCTCTGGTAGGAAAAATTCACTTTTCTTCGCATTAATCACTAACTTGTGATCTCGTAATGCCTGAAAGACCTGAAGCAAATGGTCTCTATGTTATGCCTCATTCTTGGAGAAAACAATGATATCATCAAAGAAAGTGCCAACAAATAGCCTGTACTCTCGAAAAATCCTATCCATCATCCGGTTAAATGTCACAGGAGCATTGGTTAAGCCAAAGGCATCACCAAAAACTCAAATAACCCAAAAGTCGTTCGAAAGGCCATCTTGTAGACATCTCCCGGCGCGATTCGGATCTGATGATATCCACTCTTCAAATCAATCCTGCTAAAACACGAGGATCCCTGTAATCTGTCGAGTATATCATCGATCCTAGGAATCGAAAATCTGTTCTTGATGGTGATTTTGTTGAGAGCTCTATAATCGATGCACATTCTCCGAAATCCGTCTTTCTTCAAAACCAACAACACTGGAGAGCAATACGGTGAAGTACTAGGCTGGACAAGACCCTTTTCTAAGAGCTCTTTCACTTGGTTCATAATCTCTTCGTTCTAGGCTCGCCTCAGACGGTAGGGTGGCCGGTTCGGTGACGTGCTTCCAAGAATCAGATCAATAGTATGATCTTCAGGACGAGCGGGTGGTAACTCGCCTGGCAGGCCCTCTGAGAAGCAATCGACATGAGAGTGGAGAAAATCTTGGCGTTCTTTATCAAGTTCAGACATATTTGTCCTATCCTCATCACTCAACTCTTTCATAAAGATCGAGTAGACAAACAGACTGGATTTCATTAACTTTGAAATGGCCAGAGCCGATACAATAGGGAGAGACTCGCCCCTTAAGTTTAATATCAAGTACAATGGTTCTACCCTTCTCTGTTGTCAATGTTGCTTTCCTCGCCAGATAGTCGACCACGACGTTGTTCTTGTGGTACCAAGGAATCCCCAAGAGGACACCACAACCTTCCAAAGGCATTATGTAAAAGTCCTCATGCCCCAAATACCCCTAACAATGCAACCGAAGTTTGCCAATGACATCTATAATGGCTACATCCCTGCCGAGTGCCGCTAGAACTGCCTCCGCAAGTGGTCCCATCCGATCGGGTGCGATCTCGAGCCGCGCCGCCAATTCCGGTGAAATGAAGTTGGCCTTGACTCCTCCATCAAAGAAGATCAAGGCTTCTTGGTCTTTCACTTTGCCCCAAGCTCGGCAAAGTTCTGTACTCTCATCTACCGTCCTGGGATCGGTACCCACGCAATCTGGAGCCAATCCTTCCTTCTACTTTCTTTTCTGGGTCGTGCATCTTTCTTTTCTGGGTTGCTCTTCCTCTTTCTACTTTCATTTGTTGAAATCTCTTCGGCTCTTTGTGTCATGATCTCATTGGTGGGGTAGGTCAAACTACCAAAGTAAATGGCAAAACCCCGTTTCGCATGACTCATCAAGTCCTGAATAAAGCTGACTTTTGTTCCAAGCAGTGATCTCGGATCTCTGTAGGAAGACCCAAGGTAAACCGCTCAATTTGTTATATTGAACGAGATCTTCTTGAATGAAGAGGCGGGTAGAAAAGAGCTCCAGAATCTCTCGCAATAAGCGTCCACTGTATCCTTCTTGGTCATCCGAAGATGGTTCCAAGCAATTCGTATATCACGTTCATACTCTCGAGTCAGCCACAAAGAAATAAAAAGCCACTTGAATTTCAGCCATTTAATTGGTGCAGTCTTGTTTAATAGAAGCGTGGACCACCAAGTTCGAGCATTCCCCTTAAAATAAGAGGCAACTCTCTGAATCTTAGAGTGCTCAGAGTAACACCCAATTGATTGTCCACCTTTTTTAAACTCTCAGACTTTCTTCCTTTTGTCTTCCAGATTGTCATACTGGTTGGCTTTGTAAAAATTATTCTTCTTTGCATAAAAGCTGCTGTCATCCGAGTCCGAACTAGACGAGTCCTCTGTAGAACTATCAATCACGGGGCGAGATTTAGACTTCTTTGCCTTTTTCTTGCCCTTTCCGAAGCGTTGCTTTTTGCTTCGCTTTTTGACTTTTCTGTCTTCTTCGCTCGAGTCAGATGAGCTAGAAGAACTGTCAGAAGAAGAAGAAGAAGAACTGGGTACTCCTTCAAATCGAACACGCTTCTGCTTTCTTGCCTTTTCAAAAGTAGACTGATGACCCAAATAACCCAGGAAGTCAGTGCTTTTCTTCTGCTTTTTGTCGTGCTTTTTAGCTTTGTTTTGCGCGTCAAAAAGTTGAGCAATTCGTGCATCAACCACCTCTTCTAATTCCTTCTCTGTATACTTCTTGGGAGTAGGAGGTTTCTTGAGAGCGGGTTTTCGGGGTGGTTTTGTGGTTTTTTGCCACTGCGTGTGCACCTCCTAGAAAGAGGTCTCGCTCATATATTTTGCAAATTTTGGATCCTTCGCAAAATTGAGCATCATCTTTGTTGCATCGCCGATCAATTGACGACGCTCCATCTCCTGACGCTCCACTTGATTAGGCGGAGGCGGGCCGTAATCCTTGCCTGAATCTTCGTTGTGATCTCTTCCCGCATCTTCGGATGCAGAAGGAGTCGATTGATCCTTGCCTGAAGCCATAGATGCCGCGGAAAAAAAATTGGGACCGGATTTCCTGTAGAAGAGAAATTGGTCGTGCTCTCATACCACTGTAACAGACTTAGGATGCTCCAAGTCGAGAATCTACATAGACAGCACAAGTAAACACTTCAAAACAGTTCACAGTTCACAATTGATTCGACACTGGCCCGACGGAGTTCCCTGCCTAGAGTGATTGGCCCCAAAGACTGGTGCCCCTTTTTTGTATTAATCTGAGTTCAAAGTACAAGAGTGCGGGCAGGCGCTCACACTCAGACTCTGCGTCCACATGCTCTGAGTCGTGAGACTTGCTCACATATTTAAAGGTTACAAGGGATGCCAAAAGCAGAGCCCCAAAATCTGGTAAACTCAAAAGCTCCTTTGAAAAATAAAGCAAGAGCTTTCCTTTTTTTTTGTCTCTCTCAAGCCATACTTGGCACAAAAGCAAAGCAAAGCTTTTTTTTAAAGTAAATCTCTCTCTCTCTCTCTCTCTCTCTCTCTCTCTCTCTCTCTCTCTCTCTCTCTCTCTCTCTTATTCATTGCATGAAATAAAGCAAGCCAGTAGTGTAGGAAAACCATCGCCCAAAAGCTGCCAGAAATTCCGCAATCAGCACCGTACAACGGTGGCTGCCACGTTCCGTGATTCGCGCCGCAAAATGCGGGCCTGTCCGTACAATACAGCCATGTCATCATTTCAGCCAGGACCAGCAGGCAGGTGTATGTGTGTACTGGGCAGCAACGTCACCAGTTTGTGACACAATCTCTGCTGTGTCGCGGTAGAATCTTGACTCCAAGTCTGTCACAGTGGTATCAGAGCGCAGAAAGATTCTTCTTCTATAGAGGATCCGATCTTTTACAGCCCACACAGCTTTTGGGAAAGAATCTTCAAGCCCCAACCCCGGGCTTATTAGCCGCTCCCACCCTTCATACATCGCACATCGGACGCGCTCCCGTCTTCATCACTCTGTCTTACACGGCATAAAGCCATTAAAAATCCCAAATTACATATGGGTTCTGGTGAAGAATCTGACAGAGATGACACCTCTCAGTGGGAAGGCAAAGAAAAATTGAAGATCGGGTGCGCGGACTGAAGAAAAGAATGAAGATTTGGGCCAAAAAAAAAAATCGGACAAGTTTGCCATAAAAGGAGTACAAACGTCAACTACAGATTGGCATATGTGTGAACAGATTGATTAAGTACTCCAGGGACCCGAGATTAGTAATACACCTAAAGAATTACCCAATAAATAAGATTTACTCGAGATGGCGTGTGGCCATTGCTTCTCCTCTCAGGTAGGGAGTAAAGCCGGAAGACAGACGAGTGCAGAAAAGCAGAACCTATACTCGCAAAAAGACATGGACAAGCGAAGGAAAAAGCAAAGCTTCGGAAAGGGCAAGAAAAAGGCAAAGAAGCCTAAATTTTGCCGAGTTTCTGACAGTTCTACCGAGGACTCATCCTCAGATACTTCGGACTCTGACGATCACATGTTTCATCCAAAGAGAAACAATATGACTTCCTCGAAGATAAAAGCAAGAAAGTAAAAGAATTTCAAGAAGGCGGACAATCGATTTGAATCCTTTTCTAGGTTCCATGATGCTCGAACATGGTGGTTCACTCTTCTACTGAGAAAGGAAGCTCCGATTAAATGGTTGAAAAGCTTTTTATTTCTTCTTGGCTGACTCGAGAGTACGAACGTGATATACGAACTGCTTGGAATCATCTTTGGATGACCAAAGGAGATTCTTTGGACGCTTATTGCGAGAGACTTTGGAACTCTTTTCTACCAGCCTCTTCATTTACGAAGGTCTAGCTGCGGACTTCCAACAGAGATCCGAGACTACTGCTTGGAACAGAAGTTGAATTCTTTTGAAGAATTGATGGGTCATGTGAAACGGGGTTTTGCGATACATTCGGGAAATTTGACTTACCCCATTGATGAGATCTTGACTCAGAGAACCCAACAGACCTCTCACAAGGAAAGTAGAAAGAGAAAGAGTTCCCAAAACAAAGAAAAGAAAGATACACGTCCCGCACAAACTCTTAGAGAAAGGGGTTATCTATCTCAACGAGGGAGTGTTTTGGATGCGGAGGATGAGCACATCTCCGTGGGGATACTGTCTGTGAAGCGTCCTAGTACAATTATGCTGCCGAAATCGAACCAGAATAGGTCATTTTCAACCCAGATTATGCGGAACAGCTCGTCGGTATCTGCTTGGTAGCGCTCTAGCTTCCAGGACGTGTTCTTTTGAAGTGTTAATCCCAGCAACAAGTTTTTATTTGCAAAGTTTCTCTGTGTCCTAAAGTCTGAAGTAAAGTTTCTGATGAAAGCCAAAGTCTACCGCCCTATGGGCCGGTTTCAGTCCCCCACAAAGGTGATAAACCTCGCAAGCAACCTCCTGCCAAGAAAGCCAGAATTATAGTCACTAGTGGGACTTGTTCCATACATTTATGCAATTTCTCTACTCAATGCTTACAAGGAACTGTAAAGAGCCTATGGAAAGATTCGTGGTCACAAAGCCCTTATCTTCTTTGATCCACGAGCCACCGAAGATTTCATCCACCCAAAATTCCTCAAGCTTTTGCACTTTATGAGTACAACCAATTTGCTAGAGGCATTGAGGCAGAGCTAGCTACAACAAATACCAACACCGTTGTCTCATTCTGGGGTACCATGAGAAGGCCGACTTCCATATGGGTACTGCGACGCTCTTTTGGGAATGCCTTGGCGCCATGCTACCATTCCATACGCAACAAAACCATCACCTTGAACCAGGATCGCAAGACAATCGTCCTTCAAGTTTGACTTACAGAAACCAACCCAGAATGATTTTTATTGTATTTAGATACTTTTTGGAACACTGTTGAGAATATTGTTTGCAAATTGTTTGGAATAAACTACATCTGTTTAAACTTTTCTTGGTGTTGATTGAGTTTTATTGATTCTTGTTACAATGTTGGTTACCCACTTTGAAGCTCAAGGATGTTCTCTCATATGTGGTTAAGGTCTTTCTTTCCGTCTTGGAACAGTTGGCCGATCATTACATGCACGAATAAAATAGTTCATGTTCATACTAGACCTTATGGAGAAGGTCTAGTATGGCAATGGTACTTGACCTTCTTATGGAGAAGCGTATGCTACAACCATGACTTGCTACTATAGTAGCGTACTTAATGATCATCGACCATCAAAATACACCTTCTCAAAAGAGAAACTGAGAGCAACCGAACATATCTACATAAAACAATGTTTCAACTAGACTTTACTCTCATAAGTACTCGAGAGTGATCAGTCCCTTTGATCAAAGACTGCCTTCTCACTTAAAGTTCGAGGGTCTTCTGTTCAAAATCTCAGGAGTTAAATTGAATTCCCTTGCTCCAAACTTTCTCCGGATAGCAACGTATCCTTCGAGGAGAGAGAACAAAAATTTGTTGTTTCTGTGTTCAATGGTTCCCATCCCACTGCGGGGATTAGATTCTATGTACACTGCGATTTCCAACTTTCAGTCTGTACTGTTGACTCCAACATCCGCTGCAAAGTATCTTGCAGATGCATCTACAAAATTCGAGGCCTTCATTATTTTCAATACGGCCTGGATAAGCAAGTTAAATTAACTTTAACAATCTGTGCCCGGACAAGTGGCCGGACAAGTAATGCAAGAGCAATGCCAATGCGGCATTGTGTCGGGGAACCTTTGATATTCTCGTGGGAAGAATTAATGTTAACATTTGTGAATTAGTTGCACATTGTTAAAATGACTTGGGAACTTTTAAAACTTAAAAGTTGAAGGGCTCTCACTCTCCCTCATCTCCTAGCGCCCCCTTCTCTCCTTCCTGTCCATTTAAGAGGAGCATCCCTCCCTGTTGGGAGGTTGGCAGTGCTCCTACCCCCCCCCCCCCCCTGCCCCCCCCCCCCAATGTGAACGTGCTCTACGCGGTGGAGCTCTTCATTAGAGCTTGAGAGCAGCCCCTTGTGACATATGTGGTAGCTCTAAGCTCCCATTGTCTAGAACAAGGATTCTCACAGCCATAGCCACCTGCGGGTCATTTCCAATTTAGAAGGCCTTCTAAAACGTAGAGGGTGGTTCAAGGACCCTCCATGATAGAGGTGCTTCCAAGATGATATGATGCTGCATTTCCTAATTTGGAAGACCCTCTTAAAACGCCACTATCAGGTCTACGTGAAGGCGCTCTAAAGACACTTCCAAGCAGTGTTGTCCAATTGGACGAGACACCCCACACCAAAGAAGCGCATGTGAACAAGAAAAACTAGATCAAACACCACAATAGCACGTGCACTTACCTCAACACAGATTGCACACCTCCCAGCCCCCAAAAAACAGCCTCACACTCACCCAAACCACCCACACTCAGTAGTCCAACACACGAAACCAAGAGTAACCATGACCCAACACACAAATACCCTTCCTTTCCTTCCCCCCCTTGCGTCCCCCCAAAACACACACACACACACAACTGTGGCAAACCAAAGCATAGTGAAAAGAAAAACAATGAACCAAAGTAAGGTCACCCGCATTTGAGCCATTTTTTATGTTTAAGATTCAGTTACCCAAAACTTTCTTTCAGGGTTTTCTTCAAAGGTAAATGTAGAATTTTATACCGATTTGTGTAGCCACAAAGTACCATACATAAAATGAAGCAACACCTCTCCCTCCTTGTGTTGCAAATAAATAAGCCACAATAAATAATATAAGCTGCAAATGAGATGAATTTTCACAGAACAAAGCAGGCATCAATATCTTGTGAGCATCCTATAAAGCCAGAAGTGTCACTATGTAACGCTAACCTCCTCTATAACCCACTCCACACTGTGAACAGGTAACAACTGCATGTCAAACTAACTTCGGGTTTCAGATCCCATTTTCAAGTACAAACATCTGAAAAGAAATTTGACACTGCACTCTCAAAATCATCTTCTAGTTGTATCATCGATTCATCTTCTTCCTTCTCAAGCAAGCTTGCCACAAAGTCAGCTCCTCTATGTGAAAAGGCTTGTCGCAACTATCATAGCATTGATGCCAACAAGCCCCAAAAATAGAAGATGAAACATGCATCTTTGACTAAAAAAAGATAATCTAACCACAATTGGCAAATTTCCTACAAATAAGACAGAAATTCTCTGTAAACAGCTCGCAAAGCAGGAATCGCCCAAAGTACACCCGCATGTGTCCTCTCTTCAGCCACAAAGCTGTGGATAACACCCTTCTATCGGGAACCGGCTTTCAGAGAATCAAGCATGCATGCAATTTGCTTTGAAAACAGGCGCAATTCAACGCACACAGCATAGCGCCAAACCTTGTGGAGGGGGGGCCATGACAGGCGGTTTGGAATCCGGATAGTAGCTCATCTTCGCTGCCTGCTGCTGCAATCCTGCGTTGCGGTCAAGCCAAGGCAGAAGGACTCCGCTTTCTAAATTCGATGTCTTTTTCTGGTGAGAGGTAAGAGAGTCACACGTCAAAGATATCTTAATGCAGTTTAATAACCCAGTTAAAGTTTGAGCCTTGGTCAATGGCTTTTGAAAATTAAAGTAACCTCCCCACTCCACTATGAGCTGTAAACCCTACCTACCCCACCCTATAGAGACTCTCTCAAGCATAGTATCTATGTCTTCCACTCATCTCGAGACTCTCTCAAGCATATAATCTCTAGTCTTGTGCCTTGTTGGCCTACCTGTGGGGCAAAGGTCTTAGTGTTTGGTTATGTTTTTTTAGCTTTGAAGATAAAGTAATGATGGTTGGTGATCCTATAAATCATTGTTGATTTCTTTCATGAGAAATCTTAAACTTAAGAAAATCAATGCTACTCATTCGTTTCTTCAACATCTCTCTCTCTCTCTCTCTCTCTCTCTCTCTCACACACACACACACACACACACACACTGAGAATTTCATGTCCACACCTAGCAGCGGCCGTTGGCCTAGGTCCTTGACCCCCTTGGGTTTGCTCTTAGCCTTACATTACTCCCCCTTGGAAAAGTGTTTTCGTCCTCGAAACCAAAAGTAGGAAACTTCTTCTTAAGAACACTAACGTTTTTCCAAGTGGCACCTTCTTCAGGTCGGTCTTTTCACTTGACTAAAACTTGTCGATGCACATGATGACGAGTACGTAAATCATGATAGTCTAAGACGCATTCAAGTTCATGAAGTTGGGTTGGAGGTTCAATGAAATCAACCAAAATCTGTTGGTCAATGACATCGTCGTCCCCATGTTATTGTTTACGTAAACAACTCACATGAAATACCAGATGAATACAAGAGCGCGCAGGTAATGAGAGTTTGTAAGACCTATCACCAACTCGCTTAAGTATCTTGAAAGGTCCACATTATCTCGGAGATAATTTAGGAGTTGGCCTAATCTTCAGACTTTTTGAATGCTCTGGGACACGCAAAAATACCTCCGTCTCTTCCGTGAAGGTAACTTGCCGACGCTTCTCATCCGCATACTTCTTATACCAATCCTGTGCTTGTCAAACATTTTGACGAGCCAGTCTTGTCATAAAATCTAATATCTAACTAACCCAAATGATTTTCTCATATTAAATTGATCACTTAATGTGGGAGAATAAACGGGAACAAGTGTTAAGATATAGGTATGTGCTTTTAGATCTATCTCAACACGGGGCCAATGTAAAGGGGCCCAAAAGGGAGATGGTCTATCAAAGAGCAAGGCTAACCAATGGAGCATAAGACCTTAGGGTTAGCTTCATTGAAGACCTCCAATAAATGTGTGTAAAAGTCCTTTTGACCTTAAGTAAGCTAGGGATGAGCTTGAGGTGGGAACCCGGCCCAAGCTCGAGGTGCTTGTCCTGCTTGAGGTGCTTGTCATGCTTGAGGTGTTTTTCATGCTTGATGTGCTTGATTAAGATGCTTGAGGTGCTTGACTGGCTCCATGCTTGAGGTGCTTGACTTGCTGCATGATTAAAGTACTTGAGGTGCCTTGAGAAGCTTGCCTGAGATGCTTGTGGGAACCCCCCCCTAGTTCAAGTGCTTTGTCATGCTTGGTGAGTAAGGTGCTTGATCACCTAAAAGTCAAAAGCATTCCTACAAGAGGGGGGGCGAGCCCTTTTCCTAGGGCCTAGAGAGAGAACACCTACTCACACACACAAGGGAAGCCCATCTTGAAGAGGCAGCAAGGACACATGTCAGGCCCCTACCCATGTTACCTTCATGTGTTGCTTGAAGCCTATTGGCTAGGCTTCAAAGGGGTCCAATGATAAATTACATGAATTATCTAATTGTTTTAGCATTTATCAAGTCCTCTCTCTCAAAGGGGAAAGGGGGACACTTGTCCCAAGGCTACCCATGTTGCTTGTAATGGCTCCTGCTTGTGATTGGCTAGGCCTGGAGGGGTCCAATGAGCTTCAGGCATGAGCTACAAGGGGGGGTCGACCCAAGCAAGCTAGGGGGGTGCCTAGGGGGTATACTCACCCACACACACTCACAAGCACTCTCATTGTGTGATATGCAAAGTGCAAGAGCTCCCTCTCCAAGCAAGTAGAGGTTGAGAGCCTACACCAACACTCTTGGCTATGGAGTGCAAATCCAACCAAGAGCCATGCTTCAATGCTTAAGCTTGCCATCTCCTTCTTCTTCATTACTATGCTATTATGTATGCTAGCAACAAGAGTATGATAAGTGAGGAACTAATTCTTTCTCCTACGAAATGTTTCTTCTTCCTCTTCCCTACCCTCATTCCCTGCTAGCTCTCTCCACCTTCGAAGGTGTTTGAGGTCTTGGGACTGAGGCTTGGGATAGTTAAAGCTTTCTTCAAGTTTATGTTATGTTTGTGGTGCATGAAGCCTTCCATCTTCATGGCATCACCTAGGTCACAAGGAACACAAAGACTGTATTGTAACAAGTCTCTCTTTATGGGAGAAATCATAATACAAATGCCTATTGGAGGGGGGACCGGCTCCACATAAATCCGGTCCTCAATTGTTGTCATGTTCTCTAAACTCTCTCTCTTGCAAAAGTATTGTCTATTCCAAGTTAACTAATTGCTATGATTATGTTGCTATCTTCAATTATGTATACCCGCTATGCTCACAAAATCATTTCTTGAAAGTACTCTCATTAAATTCCGCTATTCGCAAATTGAATAGGCAAATTCCATTACAAGTCTCGACATTTCTATATGGTCTTGGAGAAAATCATTAACATGTTGGAGCTTTTCAGTTGCCAACCACATCATAATTGGTGACCTAGGTTGAAAACCGTATATGAGCATGAAAGGACTCAAATCAGTCTCACATGCTTAGCACTATTGTAAGCAAACTCGAGAATAGGAAGATAATCTTCCTAATTTGATTGCTTCTTGCTAACATATGCTGGTAGCATATCCTCTAAGGGGAAGGAGAATATGCGAGCTTGGTTGAAGCGAGCATTTTTTCCTCCTCCACCCTTGCCGCTCACTACCACCAAATGCCGCCCATTGCAGCCTCTACCATCGGTGACAAGTGGCACTATTTTTGAGCCACCGCAACCCCTCTTGCTCCTCCACATTGCACCACCAACTTCCAACTCCTCTCCTCTCTCTCTCTCTCTCTCTCTCTCTCTCTCTCTCTCTCTCTCTCTCTCTCTTTGTAATGGAATTGGCCTATTAACTTGAGAGTAGCCGAAATTAGAGAGAGTACTTTTGAGAAATTACTTTGTGAGCATAGCGGGTGAGAATTGGCCTATTAACTTCAGAGTAGCGGAAATTAGAGAGAGTACTTTTGAGAAATTACTTTGTGAGCATAGCTGGTGAACATAATTGAAGATAGCAACATAACCATAACATTTAGTTAACCTGGCATGAACAATACTTTTGCAAGAGTTAGAGTTTTAGAGAACATGACAACAGTTGAGGACCGGATTTATGTGGAGCCGATCCCCCCTCCAATAGGCATTTGTATTATAGTTTCTCCCATAAAGAGAGACTTGTTACAATACAATCTTTGTGTTTCTCGTGACCTAGGTGATTCAATGAAGATGGAAAGCTTCATGTATCACGAGCATAACATAAACTTTGTGGAAAGCATTAACTATCCCAAACCTCAGTCCCAAGACCTCAAACACCTTCGAAGGTGGAGAGACCTAGCAGGGAATGAGGGTAGGGAAGAGGAAGAAGCAACATTTCATAGGGTTTGCCCTTAGCCTTACATTACTCCCCCTTGGAAAAGTGTTTTCGTCCTCGAAACCAAAAGTAGGAAACTTCTTCTTAAGAACACTAACGTTTTTCCAAGTTGCACCTTCTTCAGGTCGGTCTTTCCACTTGACTAAAACTTGTCGATGCACATGATGACGAGTACGTAAATCATGATAGTCTAAGAGGCATTCAAGTTCATGAAGTTGGGTTGGAGGTTCAATGAAATCAACCAAAATCTGTTGGTCAATGACATCGTCGTCCCCATGTTATTGTTTACGTAAACAACTCACATGAAATACCAAATGAATACAAGAGTGCGAAGGTAATGAGAGTTTGTAAGACCTATCACCAACTCACTTGAGTATCTTGAAAGGTCTACATTATCTCGGAGATAATTTAGGAGTTGGCCTAATCTTCAGACTTTTTGAATGCTCTGGGACACGCAAAAATACCTCCTTCTCTTCTGTGAAGGTAACTTGCCGACGCTTCTCATCAGCATACTTCTTATACCAATCCTGTGCTTGTCAAACATTTTGACGAGCCAGTATCGACATTTCTATATGGTCTTGGAGAAAATCATTAACATGTTGGAGCTTTTCAGTTGCCAACCACATCATAATTGGTGACCTAGGTTGAAAACCGTATATGAGCATGAAAGGACTCAAATCAGTCTCACATGCTTAGCACTATTGTAAGCAAACTCGAGAATAGGAAGATAATCTTCCTAGTTTGATTGCTTCTTGCTAACATATGCTGGTAGCATATCCTCTAAGGGGAAGGAGAATAAGTGAGCTTGGTGAAGCGAGCTTTGAAGCGAGCATTTTTTCCTCCTCCACCCTTGCCACTCACTACCACCAGATGCCGCCCATTGCAACCTCTACCACCGGTGACAAGTGGCACTATTTTTGAGCCACCGCAACCCCTCTTGCTCCTCCACATTGCACCACCAACTTCCAACTCCCCTCCTCTCTCAACCTCCAACCACTCTCTCTCTCTCTCTCTCTCTCTCTCTCTCTCTCTCTCTCTCTCTCTCTCTCTCTCTCTCTCTCTCTCTCTCTCTCTCTCTCTCGCACAATCTCATGTTTTTTTTCTCCCTCTCCTTTGTTTTTCTCTTCTTTCTCTCTCTCTCTCTTTGTAATGGAATTGGCCTATTAACTTGAGAGTAGCCGAAATTAGAGAGAGTACTTTTGAGAAATTACTTTGTGAGCATAGCGGGTGAGAATTGGCCTATTAACTTCAGAGTAGTAGAAATTAGAGAGAGTACTTTTGAGAAATTACTTTGTGAGCATAGCGGGTGAACATAATTGAAGATAGCAACATAACCATAGCATTTAGTTAACCTGGCATGAACAATACTTTTGCAAGAGTTAGAGTTTTAGAGAACATGACAACAGTTGAGGACCGGATTTATGTGGAAACGATCCCCCCTCCAATAGGCATTTGTATTATAGTTTCTTCCATAAAGAGAGACTTGTTACAATACAATATTTGTGTTTCTTGTGACCTAGGTGATTCAATGAAGATGGAAAGCTTAATTTATCACGAGCATAACATAAACTTTGTGGAAAGCATTAACTATCCCAAGCCTCAGTCCCAAGACCTCAAACACCTTCGAAGGTGGAGAGACCTAGCAGGGAATGAGGGTAGGAAAGAGGAAGAAGCAACATTTCATAGGAGAAAGAACTAGTTCCTCACTTATCATTACTCTTCTTGTTGGCATACATAATAGCATAGTGATGAAGATGGAGAAGATGGCAAGCTTAAGCATTGAAGCATGGCTCTTGGTTGGATTTGCATTCCATAGCCAAGAGTTTTGGTGTAAGCTCTCAACCTCTACTTGCTTGGAGAAGGAGAGGGAGCTCTTGCACTTTGCACAATACACAATGTGTGTGTGTGTGTGTGTGTTTGTGTGTGTGTGAGGGAGAGAGTATATCCCCCAAGCAAGTCCCCCTACTTTCTTTGGTCGAACCCCCTTGTATCTCATGCTTGAAGCTCATTGGACCCCTCCAAGTCAAGTCACAAGCAACAAGGGTAGCCTTGGGAAGTGTCCCCCTTTCCTCTTTGAGAGAGAGGACTTGATAAATGCAAAGACATTAATCAAATCTCCTAAATTATCATTGGACCCCTTGGGTGGCCAACCAATAGGCTTTAGGCACACCATGAGGGCAACATGAGGAGGAACTTGACAAGTGTCCCTTTTTCTTTCTTTGTACCAAGCATGCCTTCTGTGAGTGTGTGTGTGTGTGTTCTCTCTCATCCCCCCTCTTGTAGGGCTCGCCCCCTCCTTGTAGGGATTGAAAATACTTGTGGCAGACCTTATCTCAAGTACCTTAGTCAGCAAGCATGACAAAGCACCTCAAGCTTGGGTGGTGTTCCCACAAGCACCTCAAGCTCCCTAGTCGGAAAGCATGACAAGCACATCAAGCGCCTTAATCAGCAAGCACGACAAGCATCTCAAGCACCTTATTCATCAAGCACGACAAGCACCTTAAGCACCTTAGTCATCAAAGCACCTAAAGCACCTTAAGCTTGGGCCGGGTTCCCACCTCAAGCACAGCCCTAGATTACCTAAGGTCAAAGGACTTTTAACACTAACTATTGGAGGTCATCAATGAAGCTAACCCTAAGGTCTTTATGCTCCATTGGTTAGCCTTGCTCTTTGACAAACCATCTCTCATTTGGGCCCCTTTATCATTGGCCCCGTGTTGAGATAGATCTATAAGCACATGTCTATATCTTAACCCTTGTTCCCGTTTATTCTCCCACATCAAATGATCACTTTAATATGAGAAAATCATTTGGGTTGGTTAGATATTAGATTTTTTGACATTACCTCTCTTAGTCATCCTCGACTATGAGGTAGAAGAGATAAAGCCTTAGTCATTAGTCAATCTTACTTAGCGGGTAGAGGATCCCTTTTTACCCTATGACATCTTTCCCCCATTTTTCCAAAATGGATGACTAATCCATTTGGTGCTTGGGAGACATAGCTACCGCAAGCATGTCTACTCTTTATTCCATTTCATGTTCCCAAGTAGAGTGACAAATTCTACTTGGTGTTTGAGAGACGTCGTCATCACAAACATGATTCTAAGCATGCATACTATTTAAATTTGTGCACAACAAAAAGAGAACTAGTCTTATAAGACAAAAACATTGGTCATTTAAAAGAAATTTGTACATTGGCTTACTCTAGTGTAGCATTGTAAGCATTGACAAGGTTCATACTATCCTTAAGTTGTATTCCTTGCATCCATCTAGCATCTTCAAAAGGATGATTTTTGAACTTAATAAGATATCGTCGGATAATCTTACCATGTCGTAGTACCTTGTCTTCATGTTGAAGGATAGCTTCAGGTTGTAGCACTTCTTCTTGGTCTTCATGGAGGGTCTTCACGTGGCGGCTCTCCTTTTGTAGGGATTTAGTAGGCTCACATGAAAAGCATTGTGTATGAGCCAATGGTTGGGCAACTTGAGTTGATAAGCCGTCTGATTGATAGGCTTCAAGATTTAGACAGCACCATAGTATCTTTTTGCTACTTTAGCATAATACTTTTGATGGCCGGTAGGATTTATGCCCGTCGTTTTCCTCAACCGAGCCTTAGGAAACTTAAGTAAGACCCAATCATTTTCTTTGGATGTTAAGGCCCTTCTATGCTTGTCAACAATAGTTTTTTGCCTTTGTGGAGAGATGGATATAGCCTCCTTAATCTTTTGTAAAGATTCTTGTAGGTCACGGTTATACTCATCGGCAGCAAAGATCTTCCCATGTACTTTGAGTAGCAAGGGACTTTTAGGTCTTTCCTCAATGATCTCAAAAGGTGCTTTTCCCATAGAAGTATGTACAGTATTATTGTAGAAGAGGTAAGTACTTTTCCCATTGTGAGTGTTAATCTACTTCTGTAACATAAGTCTTTAGTAGATCGAGTATCGTAATATTGGCTATCTCACTTTGGCCATCCGTTTGTAGGTGATAGGCCGAAGAGAAATTCAATCTTGTTCCTAGATTTTCAAAGAGACCTTTCCAAAAATTACTGGTCATTCTAGGATCTCTATCTGACATGATGGATGTTGGTAATCCATGGTTTTTAAAAATATGTGATATGAAGAGAGTTTCCATTTGGTGTGCCTTAACAATCTTTTTGACAAGAATAAAGTGTGCTTGCTTGCTAAACCTGTCCACTATTGTCCATATTTCCGTATTCCCATGGATATCCAAAGATGAAATCCATGGATATACTCTCCCATGGTGAATTTGGGATAGGCAATGGCTAGAGTAATCCAGGTTGCTTCCCTCTATCATATTTGGTCTTTTGGCATACTACACATTTTGAAACATACTCTTGTATGTCCACTTTCATGGTAGGCCAATAGAAATACGTTTCTACTCTGCGAAGAGTAGTTTGAATGCCTCTATTCCCCGCAAAGGGAGGAGCATGGGATTCATACATAACTTTCTCACGAAGGGAATGGGTAACACATAGCCTATTCCCGTGGATAAGATAACCATCCTATAAGGTGAATGGCTCCTCTTTCTTCCACAAATCAAGGGCTGACATTATGTCTCTAAAATCAGGGTCAGTAGCATACTCATCTATCATAGAAGATAGATCATTGTGAGTAGCATACTCATCTATCATAGAAGATAGATCATTGTGAGTAGCTATAGACACCGCATTAACTTTTGGTCATCGTGAAAGTGCATCAGTCACTTGATTGTGCTTACTAGCAACGTGAGCAATATGAAAATTAAATTTTGAAAGAAAATTTTCCCACTTCATTTGTTTGTCGGAAAGCTTGGTTTGCGTCATGAAATACTTCAGACTTTGGTGGTCTTCTTGGAGAATGAATGGAGTCCCCAATAAGTATTGCTTCCACGTGTCTAGGGCATGTAGAACAACTAAAAGCTCTTTCTCATAAATTCCCAAGACTCGTTCATCTGTGTTGAGCCTTCGGCTCTCATATGCTATGGCATGCCCTTCTTGAAGCAAAACTGCTCCAAGGCAATCACCACGGGCATCACATTGGACCTCAAATGGCTTTGAGAGATCTGGAAGCATGAGGACTGGTTGGAAGGTAAGATTCTCTTTGATTTTGTTAAAAGCATTTTTCTCCTTAGCTATCCATAAATACGTAACGTTCATCTTTGTTAAGTCATGTAGTGGTCCTGCTACTTGAGAGAATTTTGCTATGAAGCGTCTATAGTATGCACACATACCAATAAAGCTTCTTAGTTCATGTAGATTCCTTGGATTAATCCATGCTTTTATTACCTCTAGCTTTGATGGACCCATACGTATACCATCTTGAGAGATAATATGACCTAGGTATTGAATCTCTTGAAGGAAAATTTCACTTCTCTTTTGGTTGAGGAAAAGCTTGTTTTCCCTTAATGCTTGAAAAATCACTTGGAGATGTTGCTTATGTTCCTTCAAAGACTTGGAGTAGATGATGATATCATCAAGAACACTCCAATGAATTTACGGTAGGGTCTAAAAATTTTCTCCATTAGACGATTGAATGTGGCCGGTGCATTAGTCAAGCCAAAAGGCATGACTAGATATTCATAAAGACCAAACATTGTGCGAAATGCAGTCTTTAGGATATCTTCATGCACTATCCTTATTTGATGATAGCCAATCCTACTGAAATAGGTAGAGCCTTGTAGCTTATCGAATAGATCTTCTATCCGAGGCATGGGAAATCTATTTCTGATAACGGTATGATTTAGTGCTCGATAGTCCACACACATACGGTATGTACCATCTTTCTTTTGCACTAAAAGGACTAGAGAACAAAAGGGAGAGGAGCTAGGTCTCACCATCCTTTCATCAACCAATTCTTGTACTTGCCTCATGATCTCCTCTTGTTTAGCTTGAGAAACTCGATAGGGAGGCTTGCTAGACGGTGATCTTCCTGGAAGAAGGTCAATGTGATGGTCATCATCCCCTCGTTTTGGAGGTAAATCCATAGGGACATCATCGATGAACACATCTTGGAATCCTTTTAGAAAATTAGACAAGTCTAACTCTTCTTGATTCCTACCATTTACATTTGATGAAACATTAGGATCTTTTAGAGACTCTTTGACAAAAATCATATACGCAGAAACTGAGCTCTTCACTGATTTATCAATAGTAGGAGGATTTACAAATGGTATAGTACGACCACACTCACTAGCATCTATATACATGTTCTTTCCCCTATAGGTGAAGTAGATTCTCCTTTCATTTTAGGAAACTTTAGGTTGGCAGCCATGCGATCAAACCATGGTGCCCTTAGGATAGCATCCTCATGTTGGAGAGGAGAGATGAAAAAGTCTTCTTTGTCGACATAGCTTTGGACATGGAGTCACAACTTCCCAATCAAGGGAGTAACGGAGGCTTGTTGTCCCTTGAAAGAAGTGTCGACCGTTACAACATCTCCCATCTTGAAAGCTTGAATGCCCAACCTGGTGGCCAACTTCGTTGATATGAAGTTGTGAGTAGAGCCAGGGTCAAATAAGATGAAGGCATCATGCTCCCTTACCTTTCCCCAAGCATAGGAGAGAGGTGCACATTTGCAATGAGCATCCTCTTTTGGAGCTTCGATGGTGGAAGCCCTAGGAGTCTCATTGCGAGCATTTTTCTTGGGGCAAGAACGATAGCCACGTCCTTGCTCCCCACACTTAAAACACTTATGGTCCTTGCAAAAAGCTTCAAGCTCTTCACGAGAGAGTTTGTTTTTACCTTTGTAAACTCCCTTCTCCTTGGACCGATTGTTGTTGTTGTTGTTGTTGGAAGTGCCTTGGGAAGAATTTGGGCATTGGTTTTTCCCTTGGCATCACCTTTGTCTTTATTTTCCATGGGCTTGACATTCCGTCTAGCCCCTTGTTGAAGATGATGCATGAAGCAACCATGGTGTGGTGGATTACTTCAGTGCTAGAACCAGGCCGTTGAGAGTTGACATACTCGGCTATCTCTTCAGGTAATCTCGCACAAAACTGTTTCTTTTGCTCGACAAAGTCTATCTTTTGAAAGACAATAGCCTTGAGATGTAAATCCCAAAACTTGTCTACATACTTGTGGATAGACTCATGAGAGAGAAGCTTCAAGGTACACCATCCGGTCAGCACTTTGTTCTTTGCTGCATCGCTTGCAAGGAATTGCTTCATGATGGAAACTCGTAGAGTTTTCCATGTCTTTGGGGCTTCGTCGTTGCCACGAAGGCTAGCCCACCATTGACGAGCTGATTTTTGGAAGTTCATAGCTACATGGCATAGCTTGGAGGACTCTGTGAATCCCTCGTCTCCAAAGGCGGCATCAAATTGCTGGATGAAGGCCAACACTTTGTCAGTAGCACCAAAGGTGCCATCATAGGTGAGAAAAGAGATACTCTTTCCTCCCTCTTTGAACTTCTTTAGCTTTTGTGACCTTCGCCATGCAACGTATGATTTGAGATGTCCTCCCCTCATGTATTCTCTAGGAGAATAGCCATAGATTTCATCAAAAGAGGAGGAAGGTGAAGAAGAAGGACAAGGGAATGACCTCTTTCTTGCCCTTTTTTTCCTTTATTTTCTCTCTTCCCTTTCAAAATGACGAGGAGAAGGACTGTGTGTTGATCTTTCCTCTTGGGAGGAGTTTGCGATTGTCTAGACCGCCGTCTTCGCGGAGCCACATCTTCAGAGGAACTTAAAGTTTCATTGCTTTCTTGCTCTTTGGATTCCTCCTCTCGTATGGGAGAGAGTCTTCTTTTGGGGGTCTCTTCAAGAGACCTCCTAAGCTCTCTCTCCTCTTGGAGAGGAAAGGAAATCCCATAAGCGCAAAGTTGTTGAGTAACTTCGGCTTGCAAAGCAAGGTTGCCCATAGCTTGCTGCAACCTAGTAACGAGATAATTGACAAACATGGGAGCATCATCATTAGCACCTTCATGTGAAAAATCAACGCTATCAATGTTCGTTCTACTCTCTTGGTTACAGTTAGCCATGTTAACAAAATTTGTGTACGTACTTAGTGTATGCTTTGGCAATTCAAAACCTTAGTTGCCACTCCTCTTAGCCTTAGAAAATTGGCTCTTAAGTATCTACACCCATAGCTCAAAGTGGTTAATTATAGAGAGTAGTGGAGTGGGTCTAATATTGCAGAGTTGCCGAGGGCTAGCTACTTTCGGACTTCTTATGGCTCAATAATGGTAAAGCCGTAAGCAAGTTTAAAAAGACTCCATTATTAAGTCAAAAGCTCCCCAAGTGTGCACCATATGCACTCAACAAAACCGATAATAGATCCCAGTCCCACTTACCCTAATATAATTAAAAAAATCAACCATTTATAGTCTACTTAAGGACCTCTCTTCTTCAGCAAGAAAAGAGAAACCAAATGCTCTGATACCAATGTAATGGAATTGGCCTATTAACTTGAGAGTAGCGGAAATTAGAGAGAGTACTTTTGAGAGTTTAATTTGTGAGCATAGCAGGTGAACATAATTGAAGATAGCAACATAAACATAGCATTTAGTTAACTTGGCATGAACAATACTTTTGCAAGAGAGAGAGTTTAGAGAACATGACAACAGTTGAGGACCGGCTTTATGTGGAGCCGGTTCCCCCTCCAATAGGCATTTGTATTATAGTTTCTCCCATCAAGAGAGACTTGTTACAATACAATCTTTGCGTTTCTTGTGACCTAGGTGATGCAATGAAGATGGAAAGTTTCATGCATCACGAGCATAACATAAACTTTGTGGAAAGCATTAACTATCACAAGCCTCAGTCCAAAGACCTCAAACACCTTCGAAGGTGGAGAGAGCTAGCAGGGAATGAGGGCAGGGGAGAGGAAAAAGAAACATTTCATAGGAGAAAGAACTAGTTCCTCACTTAAAATCTTGGATAGATTCCAAGCTTGCCTTAGAAAATATAAATACATTGTCATGCAATCCTCTCTCTCTCTCTCTCACACACACACACACACAAAAACATTCAATCAACTCTCTCTCTCTCTCTCTCTCTCTCTCTCTCTCTCTCTCTCTCTCTCTCTCTTCCCACTTTACCAATCTCTTTTCCACTTTGTCCCTTCCCACCTTATATTCCTCTTACCCCCGTCGTTCTCTCTCTCTCTCTCTCTCTCTCTCTCTCTCTCTCTCTCTCTCTCTCTCTCTCTCTCTCTCTCTCTCTCTCTCTCTCTCTCTCTCTCTCTCTCTCTCTCTCTCTCTCTCTCTCTCTCTCTCTATCGGTCGTTGGCGAATCTCATCAATTTCCTCCATGGTTAGTAGTCTGACCGGGCGTCGTGCATGCCTGGCCAGCGTGCTCCGAATTTTTTGTCGTAGCCTCCGTCGATGCTGTGTAGTTCTTCGCAGTCGCGGGCGCCTGGATTTCCCCAGTTCAATCTCTCGGTCAATCAGTGTGCCTCTGGTGTGAGACAAGGGGGAGCTCTGCTGTGGGAGTGGCTCTTGCGGCTGTCCCGTGTCTGCTCTGAAGAAGTCTGTGATTCGTCTTTGAGACTGGCTAGCCTCGCCATTCATCAGGCTATCTCTGTGTTTGCGCCGGTCGAGCGAGAACAAACCCAGACATCTCTGATCTTCGTATCCCATGACTCTTGAGAGTGGTCCAAAACCTTCTCTGAACAAGCAATGGAAGCGGCCTCGTATCTCGTAGCAGACAGGGCAACGACATGTATAGTGTAGCTCTGTCTCAGGTTCCATGTTACACAAGGGGCACGTCCTGTCCTCTGCTGGTACTCCGCTGTATCTCCCAGTCTCAATCCACAAAACTGGTGAGAAGATGTGCGTAACTGGCCAATAGCACATCGTATCCCATGAGACAAGTGGGTATCCATGTATCTGGGTCTCGCCACAAAACCATCTTCCGTAAGCTGGAGAAGGTGGTCTTTGTAAAAAGCCATCTTCGTGCCCAATTCCTGTGCTGGTTGTATCCATGTCCTTTTGGTGTCTAGCTGGATCAGGTCTTGGCGTATGAGCTTGGTGATCTCTGATTGTGTAAGGGTGAGAGATGGTGCATCCAATGAGTAATGGAATGGTGGCAGCCGGTCTATGCTGAACCCATGTGCCTGAAACCATGATGTCATCTCCCCATACCAGCATGTTGTATCTCCTTGTATGGCTAACTGTCGAGAGGATTCAAGTGTTATGCGAGCATATCCGTCTCTAGGAAGTTCCCACGTGCGGTTTATGAAGGAGACTAATCGGGTGAGCGCCTCCACCATAAGTGGGGGGGGGGGGGGGGGGGGGGGGGGGGGGGGGGGGGGGGGGGGGGGGGGGGGGGGGGGCGCTAGCTCTGCTCGGATAATGGCCCGTGGTACTGATACCTTGGCTCTAATGAGCCGCGAGATCATAGAGACGAGAGGTTTCTCCATGTTCCCCCATCCATCTGAGCGACCCGTCCTCCCGTGGTGATCCAGTGAAGGTCCCCATATCTCGGTTCCATAGAGCAATGCTGAAGCCACCAAGGTGTCAAAGAGCCAGAGCTTCGTCCAGGGCTCCTGAAACTGAACCTGCGAACACATCCTCTCCAATCTACCCAATGCTGCGTGGGCTCTAGTAAGTCTGGTTTCTGCTGCTCTTCTGAGTGAGAATGTAGGTCCGCTAAAAATCACTCCAAGGTAACTGTAAGCGTCTGTGTACTCCACAGTCTCCTGGCCGTATGTGAGTGTAGGTGCTGACCTCCTGATCCACTGTGGGGTGGTATTAAACACCATAACCTTGGTTTTACCCAGGTTGACAGACAAACCACTTTCGTGGGCAAACGTATGCAGAGCATCCAATTGACACTATGTTTGGGGATTCGGAGATCAACACTATGTCATCAACATATAACAAAAGTGGAATCCATGTCCCTGCCAACTGAGCACCTTTATCCCCATCGCTGTCAATGTAGTCAAAAACCTCATCCACATACATACTAAAAAGAGTGGGAGAGAGCGGGCAGCCCTGCTTCACCCCAATAGTGGAGTGAATCGGTGTAGAAAGTCCGTCTGGGGTGCGTACATGCCCTACTACTGATCTGTACAATGCCATGATCCCCCAAATGAGTTCTGTGGGTACTCCCATTTCTTGTAATCTACGCATCAGTCTAGCTCTGGGTACCATGTCGAAAGCTTTGCGGAAGTCCACAAAGCTACAATAGATCCGTCTCCCATGAGATCTGCCTTCCTCGATCATGGCCCTAAGTGTTAGGATATGGTCAAGAGTAGAAAAGCCTCTCCTGAATCCTGCCTGCCCAATTGCACGTATTCCTTCCCTCTCTGCCCATCTACTCAGTTGTTGCTCAAGAATGGATGCATACAACCGTGCCAGTGTGTTCCCAATCACAATAGTGCGATAATTCCCAGGCTCCATGGGGTCTCATGATTTGAAGATAGGCACGATTGTAGATAGGCTCCAAGTGTCCGGTAGGCCCTCACACATGGCACGGTTAAACATAATTGCTAGAAGCTCTGCTAGTAGGTCTTTGGCATGCATGAAATGCTCAGCTACTAGGCCCTCATGATCATATGCTCTCCCAGTCTTCATCCTGTCAATGGCTTTCTTCACCATCTCAGCAGTGAAAAAGACACATGTATGTGGGCATGGGTCGGGGGGGTTTGGGGAGGGGCGGCTGTCCAGGTACTGTGTACAAAGATGATGCGTACTGACCCCAGGTCTCTGTGGAGGAAATAGCAGGGGGGGGGGACTGCTCATGAAAGAGCCGCCATGCCTCACGCGAGTCTTGACTCAAGAATAGCTGATATAGATCCTGCTCGAGTCTAGCCAAAAAATCCCTCTTCTTCCGCCGCATCAGGCATCGGAAGTCCATCTGTTGACTGTCTGTGAGTGACGTCCCACAACAGCACCTCCCTCTGAAGTCTGGCTCTAGTTTGGCGACACTCCTCATTGTACCAGCTGTTCTGAGGCATGCTCCCAAATCGACGGCTCTGCTCAGGCTGGATGTGTGGGTATGCTTCAGCTGCTGCCTCATGTAATGTCTGTGTCAGTATAGTAGTTAGCTCCTCCAGAGGTCGCCCCGAGTCCTCAGTGTATAGGAGTCTGTAGATTTCGTCCATGTATACAGAGTCCGTCTCCCTTGTGAATGTGTAGCGAGTAGGGGCTGCTACTCGTGGCCTATGTGCTGCATTGAAATGGAAGGAGATGGTAATTGACGCCAGAGCATGATCCACCGCCACCCCGACCGATCTGGGCCCAACTGTGAGATCCTCGATACTAGAGATGAGATTCGGTTGTGCCATGACATAGTCCATCGTGCTGGCTCCATGTCTGTGTGGGAAGCATGTAAAACCTCCCGCAGCAGGAAATCTCTGTAGGCCGTTCAAGATGGCCAATCCATGTGCAGTGCCCATGTCTATCAGGTGTCGCCCATACTTAGTATATTCCATATCGTGTGATAGTATGGAAAGGCCCGTCTTTGCCACATCTATCTCTCTTAGCATCTCCTCTGAAGTATCATAAAACACTGCCTAGTGATGGGCAGTCCTAGCATTGAAGTCCCCGAGGATGATAATGTCACCGTCCCTAGAGAACTCCCATATGTCATCATCCAAAATAGAGAAAGGGGACTGTCCTCTGGGTGGTGCATAAACTGATGTACTCGGGGGAAAGTAACAAATAGCTAGATAGAGGTATCTGCCTGTCTCTGCTTTCAGTCTCACCCACATGTACCTAGCCTGCTCGTCCCTGCGGGCTATATGTATCAGTGGCTGCAGATCCTCTCTAAATAACATTGCCACTCCTCACGAGCCCCGCCCTTTGTGCTCTGAGCGTGTCTCCTGTCTGTAGGCTGTCTCCCACCTATATCCACTGATGTGAGGCATGGATTGCCCAGGGGCCTGGTGTGTCTCAGAGTAGAAGATGATGTGTCTTCCAGTAAAGCTATCCTAAAAAGCACCCACATCAAGACGCATAGATCCATTGCAGTTCCAGGCAGCTACTTTGAGTGTGGTCCCATAAGTCTCGCACCGTCATGTGGAGCGTCGCTCAAGTATTACCACTTTTTCGTCTCGGTAAAAAGCGATCTTGCCTTTTCCCCTTGCCGCTCTAATCTCCGGCATTACTTCCTGCGTATGAGCGATCTGCGAGAGGGTGAGATCGTCCCCAAGAAAGATGCCAGTCTCTTTAAGAGTTGTTCTTTTCTTCAAGAATGACTTCTTTGCTTCCATGGAGGAAAATGGAGGATGGTGCTCTTTCTTTTGAGGTTTCTCCACTGCCTCCATTTTTCTTTATGTTGCCCACTCTCCATGCCCTTGTGTGTGTCGGCTCATGGATCCCCATCAAGGCTATGAGTTCTTTTACTTCTTCGTCCAGGGCAAAAAAATAAAAATAAAAATAAAAAATAAAAAATTTACTCCCTACGCGTAGAGGATGGACGTCCTACGCGTGAAAGAAAAAACGGGGGGGGTGGGGGGGGGGGGGGGGGGGGTGGGGGGGGGGGGTGGGGGGGGGGGGAGACATACTACGCGTAGGAGAAGGGGGGGATAGGGCAGTGGGCGCGAGGGGGGGGAGGGAGGGGGGGTGCACAGCAGGGTGCCATGGGGGTGCAGCACGCGAGTAGGGCAAGGCAGCGGGGGGCAAGGCGTCGGGCGCGCGAGGGCGGGCGCGATGGTGCAGCTTAGGCAGTGAGGGGCAGAGCCGGGGGGGCAGTGAGGCGGGGCCGCGTGGGTGCAGTGCAAGGGTGCGAGGGGCAGAGGCGGGGGGGGGGCAGGGCGCAAGCCAGGTAGCAGCACAGCACGAGCAGCGAGCAGGCGACGGGCGCGAGAGACTTTGTATCAAATCCACCACTTTGTAACTTTCGGGTCTCATAGGTCATTATGGTCTTTTGAAGACATTAATATAACATTTCATTTCTCAGCCATAGTGTGGGCTCTCCATTGCGACTCTCATCACCACAATTTTGGAGCATTGAGAGTCACTCGTCATCCATACACATACTACATCACATGTAACTTTGGTCCCATAGGTCATATTTGACCTCCGAGGACGATAATAAAATCTCTCTCTCTCTCTCTCTCTCTCTCTCTCTCTCTTGCCCACTACCCTCTCTATCTTTGCCCCCCCCCCCCCCCCCCCCCCCCCCCCAGCTTTCCCTTCACTGGATTTCCCCATTAGCAATATCACTAGTGGGAAGGTGGTGGAGAATACCCACACGTACACACACACACACACACACACACACACACACACACACACACACACACACACACACACACACACACACACACACACATGTAATGGAAATGGCCCATGAACTTTGAGAATAGCAGAATTAGGAGAATTAAAGAGGCCATTTTTGTGAGGCTACTTTAAGAACATAGAGGGTAAACTTAATTAGAGGTGGCAACATAACCATTATACTTAATTAACTTGGCATGAACAATACTTTTGCAAGAGAGAGAGAATTAGAGAACTTGACAACAATTGAGGACCAGATTTATGTAGAGCCGCCCCCCCCTCCAATACGATTTTGTATTATAGATTCTCCCATCAAGAGAGACTTGGTATATAATACAATCTTTGTGTTCCTTGTGACCTTGGTGATGCTATAAAGATGGAAAGCTTCATGCATCACGAGCATACCATAAACTTTGTAAAAGCATTAACCATCCCCGGCCTAAATCCCAAGGTCTCAAACACCTTCAAAGGTGGAGAGAGCTAGCAAGGAATGAGGGTAGGGAAGAGGAAGAAGAAACATTCATAAAAGAAAGAAATAGTTCCTCACTTAGAAGGAGATGGAGTTCTTGAACTTTCACCAAAAGAGAATGTGTGAAAAATGAGTGTGTGAGAGAGTGTATACCCCCAAGCACACGCCTTGCTTGCTTTGGTTGACCTCTCCTTGTAGCTCAAGCTTGAAGCTCATTGGACCCCTCTAAGCCTAGCCAACCACATGCACAATGCATTTCAAGCAATATGGGTAGCATTAGGACAAGTGTCCTCCTTACCTCTTTGAGAGAGAGAACTTGAAAATATCTAGATATTTGTTGAATTGAACTAGAAGCTCATTGGGCCCCTCTTTAGCTAAGACAATAGGATTCAAGCACACCATGTGGCCAAGCATAGGGAGAGCTTGACATGTGTCCATGTGTCCCTTAAAAAGGGGTTCCCTTTAGGTGAGTGGAAGGTTAAGTCAAAGATTCCCCTAACTTTGGGGCTTTTCCCCCTCCTTTGTAGAGTCTCTTTTTACTCAAGCACCTTACTTCCCATGCATGGGAAGCTTCTCAAGCACATTCCTCATCAAGCATAACAAGCACCTCAAGCACCTTAGTCAGCAAACACGATAAGCACCTCAAGCACCTTAGCCAGCAAGCTCGACAAGCACCTCAAGCACCTTACTCATCAAGCATGATAAGCACCTCAAGCACCTTACTCATCAAGCATGACAAGCACCTCAAGCTTGGGCCGGGTTTCCACCTCAAGCACAGCCCTAGCTTGCCTAAGGTCTAAGGACTTTTAACACTAACCTTTGGAGGTCTTTGATGAAGCTAACCCTAATATATCTTTTAAGCTCCATTAGATGCACGTTGCTCTTTGATAGACTACTTCCTTTTGGATCCCTATTGAGATGTAACATCTCTCCTCTTGGTCCCCTACTGAGATAGTCTAGAAGCACTTATTGCACATTGCTCTTTGGTAGACCATCTCCTTTTGGACCCCTATTGAGATGCAACCATTTCTCCTTGTGGTCCCATGTTTGAAATAGGTCTAGAAGCACATATCTATATCCTAATTCTTGTTCCCCTTTTATCTTCCCATATTAAATGATCGGTTTAATATGAGAAAATCATTTGGTAAAGTTAGATATTATATTTTATGACATTACCTCTCTCTTTTTTTTAATTATAGAAAAGGTGGAATTGATTAATATAAGGCAATAGAATGAGAAAAAAGGGGGCAAGATCCAAGAGTTGGGGTTGGACAACCCATACATTACCTCTCTCTTGATCATAGTCATCCTCGACTATAAGGTAGGGAAGATATAGCCTAGTCATTACTCCATGTTTCTTAGCAAGTAGAGGATCCCTTTTCATCCTATGACATCATTCTAGAATGGATGACTAATCCATTTGGTTCTCGGGAGACTTAGCTACCGCAAGCATGTCTACTCTTTAGTCCATATCATACTTCCAAAGTAGAGTGACAAGTTCTACTTGGTGTTTGGGAAACTTCGTCACCACAAACATGCTCCTAAGCATGCATACTTCTTTAATTTGTGCACAATAAATAGAGAACAAAGACAAAAAAGTTGTTCATTTAAAATGCATTTTCATATGCTTACTTTAAGGCATCATTGTAAGAATTGACAAGATTCATATTATCCTTAATGCATCCATTTAGCATCTTTATAAGGATAATTCTTTAAACTTAATAAGATATCGTCATATAATCTTACCATTTCTTAATACCTTGTCTTCATGCCGTAGGATGGACTCAGATTGAAGTACTTCTTCTTGATCATCGATTTTTGGAGGGTCTGCAACTATTGCTTCTTTTGGTGGCACTCCTTTGTAAGGCGTACGTAGGCTCTCATGGAAAACATTGTGCATGAGCCAATGGTTGGGCAACTTTAACTAATAATCCATCTCATTGATTGGCTTAAGAATCCTACAGGCCACAAAGAGTATCTTTTTGTTAGTTCAGCATAATACTCTTGATGGCCCGTAGGATTCTTACCTGTAGTATGCCTTAGATGAGCCTTGAGAAACTTAAGCAAGACCCAATCATTTTTCTTAAAGGTTAAGGCTCTTCTGTGCTTATTAGCAACAACCCTTTTTGCCTTTGCTTTGAGATGGATATAACTCTTTAATCTTTGGAAAATATTCTTGTGAGTCTCGGCTATATTCATCAATAGCGAAGATCTTCCCATGTACTTTAAGTAAGGGACTTTTGGATCTTCCCTCTTTAACCTCGAACATTGCTTTCCCCATAGAAGTATGTACAATATCATTGTACGCATACTCTATAAGAGGTAGATACTTCTCTCATTGAGAATGTTGATCTACTTCCATGACATAGGCTTTTAGTAGATTCAAGAATCATTAGATTAATTATTTCACATTCGTCATCCGTTTGTGGATGATAGGCCGAAAGAGAAATTTAATCTACTTCTTAGATTTTGAAACAGACCCTTCTAGAAATTACTAGTCATTCTAGGATCTTTGTCCGACACTATGGATGTTGGCAAGCCATGATACTTGAAAATTTGAGATCTGAAGAGGGTTGCCGTTTGATGTGCCTTAATAGTATTTTTGTCAGGCATGGAGTGTGTTTTGTTAAGCCTAGACTAAAATAATCCAAGTTGCTTCCCTCGATCAGATTTCAACTTTTGGTATACCACGCATTTTAAAACATATTGTATGTTTACTTTTCATGGTAGACCAATATAAATACATTTCTACTCCTCGAAGAGTAGATTATGGAATCCCTCTTTGCCCTGCATAAGGAGAAGCATGGGATTCATACATGACTTTCTTATTGTATGGGTGAATAACACATAGCCTATTGCCATTTGGAAGATAACCATCCTCCAAGGTGAATGGTTCTTTTTTCTTTCCTAATGCAAAGGCTGTAATTACGTACTTAAAGTCTCGGCCAGTAGCTTACTCATGTATCATAAAAGATAGATCATTGTGAGTTGCTATAGACACCACATTTACCCTTGGCCGTCGTGAAAGTGCATCGACCACTTGATTGTGCTTGCCAGCAATGTGAGCAATATGAAATTTAAATTGCGAAAGAAAATTTTTCCACCTCATTTGTTTGTCGGAGAGCTTGGTTTGCGTCATGAAGTTTTTGAGGCTTTGTGATCCATTCGTAGGATGAATGGAGTCCCCAAGAGATAGCGTTTCCACGTGTCTAGGGCATATAGAACAGCTAGTAGCTCTTTTTTGTATTTTCCCAATACTCACTTATCGGAGTTGAGTCTTTGACTCTCATATGATATGTCATGCCCTTCTTGAAGCAAAATAGCTCACAAGTATCACATTGGACCTCAAATGGCTTTGAGAGATCTAGTAGTGTGAGCACACGTTGAGAGATAAGCTTCTTGCACTTTGCAGTCCATGAATACTTAACGTTCTTTTTGTTAATTCATGTAATGGGTCTGCTATTAGCGAGAATTTTTCGATGAAGCATCTATAGGATGCACACATACCTATAAAGCTTCGTAGCCCATATAGATTGCTTGGATTGGGCCATCCTTTTATTACCTCTAATTTTGTTGGATCCATACGGGTGCCATCTTTAGAGATAATGTGACCTAAATATTGAATCTCTTGTAGGAAAATTGCACTTTCTTTTGATTAATGAAAAGCTTATTCTCTCTCACAACTTGAAAGATTACCTGGAGGTGTCGCTTGTACTCCTCAAGAGAATTTGTGTGGCCGAAAGATTTTTGTCCATCATGAGTTTGAATGTGGCTAGAGCATTTGTCAGGCCAAAACTCGTAACTTATCAAATAGATCTTCTACCTGTGGCACGGGAAATCTTTTTGTTATGGTGATCCTATTTAGTGCTATATAGTCGACACACATGTGATATGTGCCATCTTTCTTTTGCACTAAAAGTAATGGTGAATAGAATGGAGAGGAGCTAGACCTCACCATTCCTTTTTCCACCAATTCATGCACTTGCCTCATGATCTCCTCTTGTTGAGCTTGTGAAACTCAAGAAGCAGGTTTATTAGGCGATGAGCTTCCTGGTAGGAGCTCTATTGCATGGTCATCATCCCTCGTTTTGGAGGTAGCTCACTAGGGATGTCATCAATGAAAACATCTTGGAATCCATTCAGGAAATTAGACAACTCTAATTCCTCTTGATTGCCTTTATTGCTGCTTGTGAAACCATTGGAATCATTTACAAATTCTCCTACAAAAATCATATATGCAAAAGTAGAGCTTTTCATAGACTTATCAAAAGCAAGCGTATTTACCAGGGATATGGTGTTCCCCAACTCATTAGCATTTATGTACATGCTCTTTTTCCTGTAGGTGAAGTAGATTCTCTTTTTAGGGAACTTCATGTGCAGTTCCCACTCAAATCTCTTCATGGAAACATTAGTATTTGGAAAATAATTAATGGGTTTAACAAAAAATGCTATTTTATATGCATTAAAAAAGATTGTTAAAACTCACTATATAGATTTTTTCAAATATCTTATATATTTAACCATATTGGCTTGCCAAGTCATTTGCCTCTAAAGACGAGTCCTCATATGACAAGTTTCTTTGCAAAGAGTTACTTGGTGCTAAGTTGAATGTCTCTTTCAACCATCATCCAGAAATAGGTGGACACAGTGGGATATTTCAAAGAAAAATAGTAGGAGAACTATCCACCATTAGGGATCATGCATAAAATAACATGGTGCATACATTTAACAAAAGTCCTATTTTTTAGAGTGTCAAAGGATTCAAAAAAGCTCCTCCAATATAAAATGTGATCTTTCCTAAATTTTTCATGAGTATGTGCATGGCTTATAAAAATCACCTTTCAAAAGATGCATTAAGGAAAATGATCGCCGTTGGCTCAAGCTCCCAAAGGTCCACTTGCAACATTAAATGAGCAAAACCTAACAAGATGAGCAATTGGTCAAAACTATTACACAAAGCTAGCTTGCTGGTTTTATGGGCCATTCTAATTTTAGGCCAAAAGAGATGATATGGCATATACGCTTGACATGCTTGCGACAAGTTATGACCTCTCAACCATGGCATAGATCATCTTGTGATAACATTGTTCTCTCGGTCATGGCCAATGATTGAAGAATGACGTCAACGCAATGTGTTACCTCTCTCCTCAATAAACTATTAGTCAAGGTTAACTATGATGCAACTCTAGGATAATACCTCCAAATTTATAATCTAGAAAGCCAAATTTACTTGTTAAGGACAACTAAAATAGTTTTTAAAAAAGAAAGTTTGATTTTTGTGTGACAAAAAATTGAGTTTAAGGGCTAAAGAGCCGGGCTACAATTGAAAGTATGCTTTTGGAATTGCAATGGATATCCATGGAATGCGGGGGTTGGCATAGATGAGCTAACTAGCAAAGATGATGTACTTCTTTTTGAAAGTTGGGAGCATGATGCACAAAGGATTAATGGGTTAGAGGATTACGATGTACATTCATTGATGTGGTCAAAGAATCTCAAGCAACGAAGAGGTCAAGGAGGGCTAGCATGATAATTAAGAAAGGGTTTTAAGATTTTGTATCGATTGTCAAAGATGTTGAGCAACATGGAATTTCAAAAATATCAAGCTAGAGATGTTATAAGGGCTTCATAAAATTACAAGCCACTACGGCAATGTAGAAATTTGACAATTTTTATCGGGAACAAAATGCACGAAAAATCACCTCAAAATGGCATTTTATTTAACTTAAGAAGCCACTACAATAAAAGAGTCTAGGCTTGTAAATTTGAAAAGAAGCATTTGGAATCTTTCACTTTACAATAAGGAATCTTTTAAGAATCTTGATGTAATGTTTTGGACCAAAACAGATTTAAAATGACCCTCAAGCCATGAATTTTGTGTCTTGCGATCAGTACAAGATCTCCATCGACTATATGCATAGAGCTTAAGTAAAATACTTATGTATGCTTTGAAAGGGGGAGAGTTAGCATAAAAGACAAAATTGGGGTAATTAAGGGTCACAATCTGCAAAACTCTACAAGCAAGCCATGTTTAGTAGCTTTCTCTCTATCTCTAGTGGCTAGATAGAACTATTTGCAGTGCTATCTTCCTATTTGCGTGTGTAGAGCATGTGTGGGTAGCCATGGCATGCTTACTATGTGCATGGAGCACTAGTAAAGCGCTTTCTTCCTTTCCTATTTATTTTTATGGCTATGTAATGTTGTCTCCATAGCAACATGCCATCGAAGATTCTTGCTAATCAAAAGATCTTTGTTATGGCTAAATAAGCATGATTACTTATTTCTCTTTCGCGTATAGCCACTGATTTTCCACAATGGTATGAGATTTGTTTGATCGAGTTGCTTTGAGAGTGAGGTTGGGATTATCGGTTTTGAAGGAATATCTGAGATTTCAATCACACAAATTGTGAACTACTTAAGTGGTCATGGTTTGCAATTGACCAATTAAGAGTGAAGAATTCCTTTTGTGAACTACTTAAGTGGTCATGGTTTGCAATTGACCAATTAAGAGTGAAGAATTCCTTTTTAGGGCAAGCTAACCTAAGAATTTTCCCTATGCTCTTCTTCTCATAGCTTGAATTGAGCTGGCCCACTTAAGTAGTTGACTTAGTTTGTCTATTTGTGGCTAGCTCAATAATAATGTCGAGACAAAATTCCTGAGACAAATTTTGGGAGATGGAGTGAATACCACCATAGTCAATCAATAGGGTGAATTGCTTACCTTAGAAACTTTGCAAGAATTAGAAGTCTTGAGAGCAACAAATCTATGCAAATTGCATTTTTCAAAAAGTTGCTCGATTCGGACATTATTACATTGATTTTTTGAAACCTTGGTTAAGGTCAATACTAGTATATACTTGCTTTGGCCAAGGCATTAATATAAGAGTTGTTAATTGTAAGTCTTGCTAAGGTAGACTTGTATGCTATTTCCTTAAGGTTCTTGGTTGCAAGGAGTTCTCATGGATCTACAAATTTGAAAGCCTCATGTGCACTAGTTGCACTATGGGGTCGGACAATTTGAGGGCAGTGCTTTGAGCAATTGCATGCTGGCTAAAGGCACATACTACGTAAATTTTCCCTAGCAAGACTTTCCTTTTAAACAAGAAAGAAAACTATCCTTCATAGTTGAGTACGTCAAGAGTCTCAAATAGCAATTGGTGGGAAGCTTGTCCTTTAAAGTTCATGGCTAGATGAAGGCTAGAAATGGATTGTACCTTCAATTTTTGTGGAAAACTAGGAAGGGCATTCTTGATAGAGTGTGGAGTGTCGTTGGTACGTGCAAGCATTGTCACTCCAAAAACTCCCATTTGTCTCATCAAGTCAATTTACATCCAATAATTTTGGGGAGACATTTGACAAACTCTCCATGTGCTTATTTATGGCACTTAAGGGGTCTACACCTGGTTCAGTGTGTTGTACAAAATTATTGTAGTGAGAAGAGCTTAATTTTTCCTTTTATTTTGTAAGTATCTCACCAAAGTGGAACTCTCTAAATTGCAAACAAAAACTAAAGAAAAACACATTGCTCATCAAGCTAGTGCTCTTCTGCATGCGGCACACTCGTAGGGGTTCTCATTTTGTGAATTGTCGATAACACTAGAATGTATTTTTATGTAAACATTGTACTTGGAAGATTTTGTGCAACACATGCATGACATAGTCTCTAAATTAAAAATCAAATGGGCAAACACTTTTGAATATGCTATCTTTGATAGGGCCAACAAAGAAAGACTAGTTTTCCTCAGATCTATGTGATTCAATCACCTTTAGTTAAACCCCTTAGAGAGCACAAATTTGTACTTGAAATGGAGTGGTTAAGGGGGAGGAACTACGGTCGTCATATGAAATTGGTGACCTAGGGTCGGCAAAGGCTTCATCTGACCGCCAAGATCGCAACACTCCTCCTCATCTTAGATCATAACAATCTTAGAATGGTGAGGAGGAGCATTCATTTTAATATCACAACCATTCATCTTAGATCCCACTCCCTTCGATGCAAGACAGGGCATTCGAGCACTGGAGAAGAGGCAAATCAACTCTGCACATTATTCTCACTGCAAGTTTGAGAGTCTGAGTACCACACACTACTAGAGTGCCCAAATTTTGCTCACACCCGAACTTGCTTCCCTCACATTTTCAACCGTGACTTAGACACACACACTTTCGTCTCCCAACCACAATGTGGGCTTCCATTGCAACTCTGATCACTACAATTTTGGAGCATCGAGAATCACTTATCAGCCCCATACATACTACATCACTTGTATCTTTGGTCCCACAGGTCACGTTTCACCTCCGAGGAAAATAATAAAACCTAATCTCTCTCTCTCTCTCTCTCGTCGGATAGATCTTTGAGGTCTCTTGGGATAGTTTCCAACGACAGTAAATCCTCTTCTTCTCGTGTGTGTGTGTGTGTGTTAATAAAAAGAGGAAAATGGTATAACCTTTCTATCACCCAAGTGTGCTAGATTTGTTATGACATTTCCCTCTTCAATAACAGGACTTGGGTTCAACTCTCATCGGATAGATCTTTGAGGTCTCTTGGGATAGTTTCCTACGATGGTAAAATCCTCTTCTTCTCGTGTGTGCGTGTGTGTGTGTGTGTGTGTGTGTGTCTGTGTGTGTGTGTGTGTGTTGATAAAAAGAGGAAAACAGTATAACCTTTCTATCACCTAAGTGTGGTAGATTGGTTATGCCATTTCCCTCTTCAATAACAAGTCTTGAGTTCAACTCTCGTCGGATAGATCTTTAAGGTCTCTTAGGATAGTTTCCTACGATGGTAAAATCCTCTTCGTCTTCTCTCTCTCTCTCTCTCTCTCTCTCTCTCTCTCTCTCTCTCTCTCTCTCTCTCTCTCTCTCTCTCTCTCTCTCTCTCTCTCTCTCTCTCTCTCTCTCTCTCTCTCTCAGTGCTAGGGAAGAATGGCCATTTTTTAGCACCATGGAATTACCAAAATATCAGGCTAGAGATGTTATAAGGGCTTCAAAAAATTACAAGCCACTACTTGATGTAGAAATTTGTCAATGTTTGTTAAGAACAAAATGCATAAAAAATCACCTCAAAATGGCATTTTTCATAACTTAAGAAGCTGCTGCACCAAAATATTGGCTTGTAAATTTGAAAAGAAGGATTTGGAATCTTCAATTTACAATAGGGAATCTTTAAGAATCTTGATATAATGTGCCCACTCACCCACACCCACATGTGTCAGGGTTGAACCATAGTGGGTGTGCTCAGAGCCCCTCACCTTTACCACTAGGCCAACTCCCCTTGAAGCGAAGCAAAGCTTCGAACAACTTTTATAAAAAAAGAATCTTGATATAATGTTTTGGGATCAAAACAGATTTAAAATGACCTCAAACCATAAATTGTGTCTTGCAATCAATATGAAATCTCCACCGACTATATGCATAGATCTTAAGGCTAGGGATATGGGTGGCTTTGACCCTAGCAAGCTCTAAAATACTTCTATATGCTTCGAAAGGGGGAGAGTTAGCATAAAAGAAGGAATTGGGGCAATTAAGGGTCACAAACTGTAAAATTTTGCAAGCAAGCCACGTTTAGTAGCTTTCTCTCTATCTCTAGTGGCTAGGTAGAACTATTTGCAGTGCTCCTTCCTATTTGTGTGTGTAGAGCATGCATGGGTAGCCACGGCGTGCTTACTATGCTCACGGAGCACTAGTAAAGCACTTTATTTCTTTCCTATTTATTCTTATGGTTTTGTAATATTGTCTCCATAGCAACATGACATAGAAGATTCTTGCTAATCAAAAGATCTTTGTTATGGCTAAATAAGCATGATTACTAATTTATCTTTTGCATATAACCTCTATGACTTTCCTGTGATTTGTTTGATCGAGTTGCTTTGAGAGTGAGGTTGGGATTACTGGTTCTGAAGGAAAATTTGACATTTCAATCACACAAGTTGTGAGCTACTTAAGCGGTTATGGTTTGCAATTGACCAATTAAGAGCTCTTTAGTTACTGCTTTATCATGCTTGCAATTCTAGTTCACATTATAATGAAGAATTCCTTTTTAGGGCAAGCCAACCTTAGAATTTTCCCTATGCTCTTCTCCTCATAGCTTGAAATTCAACTGGCCCACTTAAGTAGTTGACTTAGTTTGTCTACTTGTGGCTAGCTCAACAATAATGTCGAGTCAAAATTCTCAAACAGGTTTCAAGTCCACTTTTGGAAGATACCTTGCAAAAATTAGAAGTCTTGAGAGCCACAAATGTATGCCAATTGCGTTTTTTTTAAAAAAAAAATGCTTGATTTACACTAGTGGACCGGACGTTATTACATTGATTTTTCCAAACCTTGGTTAAGGTCAAAACTAGTTTATAATTGCTTTGGCCAAGGCATTATTAATATAAGCGAGGCCTTGTCACCATAGATAAGTGTAAGTCTCGCTAAGGTAGACTTGTATGTTATTTGCTGGAGGTTCTTGGTTGCAAGAATTTCCCATGGATCTACAAATTTGAAAGCCTCCGGTGCACTAGTTGCACTATGGGGTTGGACAATTTGAGGGCATTGCTTTGAGCAATTGCATGCTGACTCAAGGCACATAATAAATAAATATCCCCTACCAAACCTTTCCTTTTAAACAAGAAAGAAAACTTTTCCTTGATAATTGAGTACAATTCAAATAGCAATCGGTGGGAAGCTTGTCCTTTAATCTTCATGGCTAGATGAAGGCTAGAAATGGACAATTTTTGTGGAAGACTAGGAAGTGCATTCTTGATAGAGTGTGGAGTGTCGACGATAGTGGATGCAAGCATTGGCAATCCATAAACTCTCATTTGTCCCATCGAGTCGATTTACATCTAATAATTTTTGGGGAGACATTCGACAAACTCTCCATGTGCTTATTTATGGCACTTAAGGGGTCTACACCTGGTTCAATGTGCTGTACAGAATTCTTGTAATGTGAAGAGCTTGATTGTTTCTTTCACTTTGTACATAGCTCACCAAAGTGGCACTCTTTAAATTGCAAACATAAACCAAAGAAAACACATTGATCATCAAGCTAGTGCTCTTCTTCATGCAGTACACTCGAACGGGTTCTATTTTGTGAATTGTCGACACTAGAATACATAAGCACGATTGACATTGTACTTGGAAGATTTTGCACAACACATGCGTGACATGTCTCTAAACTAAAATCAAATGGGCAAACACTTGTGAATGTGCTATCTTTGACAAGGCCAACCAAGCATGACTAGTTTCCTAATCTTGCTATTCCTTTGGCTAGCAAGTACAACTTTGTGCTCTCTAGGTAGGTAGGCACGATCGTAAGACAAAACAGAAAAGGTTGCCAGGTGCATGACAGGCAGCAAGAGAATGATGAGCAGCAGGGACGCAAGTGTTGCACGCAAGCACATAGCACATGCCCATATTCATTGGCGTTGACCGGAGACCAGCTAGGCGGGGTGGTTAGCAAAGATGGCGATGGCGTGTAGTAGACGCACATGCCATGGTTGAAATCTAACCTCTATTTGGTGCTTTTGCTTGCTCCGTGCACTGCTGGGAGAAGAGGGAGCAAGCATATTTCTGGATCCGTGTAATACATATGAAATACAGCAAGTAGGGAGTAAGCAAACTGTCCAAGTGGAGCTTCTACGTAGTCTCAAGTAGTGTTTGAGACTCTTTATAATTGTAACTTGTAAACAACTTTTTAAGGGTCTGTCATGTTGGCTAAAAGGTCTATGTCCTTCCTCCTAAGAAGGCATGTGAAAAGAATCCGAACCTAGGTACCTGATAGATTCAAGGGTCACTTCCCCCTCGATTCAAGCTCTTAGCTCTCTAAACAACTCATAGCAACTTGTTTCAAAACAAAAATTTGAAGAAGATCGATAAATCCTACTACCCATGCAATGAAAAGTCCATAGGTTTATCACTCAGATCTATGTGATTCAATCACCTTTACTTAAACCCCTTGAGCAAGCACAGTCCTGGTTAAGGGGGAGGACCGTAGACTACGGTCCTCGGATGAAATTGGTGACCTAGGGTTGGCAATGGCTTCATCTGACCGCCAAGATCGCAACGCTCCTCCTCATCTAATGTCAAGCATGGATTCCTAATGAAGGATGCCCCGTGCAAGTTAGTAATGAGGCCAGGGTACTTCAAAGTCGGAGAAGATAGACTGGCCCATTGAGCATGAGCAAGATAAAAGCTGGAAGGCTATAAAACTGATCCAAATGTAAAATTAGAAGAGAAAGCCATGCAGATCTTTCTCTCTCTCTCTCTCTCTCTCTCTCTCTCTCTCTCTCTCTCTCTCTCTCTCTCTCTCTCTCTCTCTCTCTCTCTCTCTCTCGCCCGCGCTCCCCCCTGTCGCACCCGCTGCTCCCGCGCTCCCCTGCTGCTCTCGTGCTTCCCCTGCGCTGCTGCCCCCCGCACCTCTCGCGCGCTGCTGCACCTTAGCAAACCCGTGCACGCCCGCCCCCCACGCACTGCTCCTGCGCTACCCCCCCCCGACTGCCTATCTTCTACACGTTTCATGTCCCCCAAGTTTCCCTACGCGTAGCATGTCCCCCAAGGTTTCCTACGCGTAGGAGGTAAAAGTTCTTTTCATTAAACGCGTCCCTTCTTCTACGCGTAGGAGGGATTTTTTATTATTATTATTTTTTTCCCCGTTCGGCCCCGCCCCACCACTTTGCATCTTTCGGGCCTCATAGGTCATTATGCCCCTTTTGAAGACTTTAATATAACATTTCATTTCATCTGTAACATACGTTACCCCCCCTCCCCACTCCCTCCCCCCCTCCTTCACTTTTGTTTTCGAGACACACACACACACAACTCAGCATATTGAGGGCACCTGGCCACACCGCCTCGCGCTCCACCACTCGTCGCGATCGCCGCCAATGGGTGTGCACGCGTACATCCAGTGACTCCCAACCGCCGCGTCCGTTGCTAGGGTGGGTGTACACCTTGCCTCCCTTGCGGACGGCAATCAAACATGAGGAAGATGAACGATAAAGCCGACCCCCTAGAGGATGCCATTCAAAAATGCAAAGAGGAGATGACGGAGATCATGACCAAGCTGAACCGCAACCTCTGGGGCACAATTAACATACTTGAAGGACGCGTGTTGATCCAAGAGAGCAAGATAAGCACGCTGGAAGACCGAGTGACGACCCAAGAGGAAGAGATCGCATCACTCAAGAAAGAGCTCGTCGAAGCACGATCAAGAAACACACTGGAAGAGGGCGAACTGCAACCCTCAGTAATCGAAGAAATCAACACGATCAAGGAGCAAGTACGGGCCATCAAAGAAGGAGAGGAGCAGCATAAAGAAATGACGACTTCTTGGGTGGATGTTCTTACCAAAACTCAACAGAAGGCGGACGAAGCCGAGAAATGGATCAAGGTGGCCAAGAAAGGAAAAGGCAAGGAGATAACGCCCACGCCCACACCCAACAACATCATTAATCAGACACTAGAGGAGGAGCAAAGGAGAAGGGTGCGCGCTTTACATGTGAGAATTTGCGGTCTTAAAGACAAAGGCAATGTGGACGAAGAAGTAAAAGAACTCACAGCCTTGATGGGAATTCATGAGCCGACGCACACAAGGGCATGGAGAGTGGGCAACATAAAGAAAAATGGAAGCAGTGGAGAAACCTCAAAAGAAAGAGCACTCATCATCCGTTTTCCGTCCATGGAAGCAAAGAAGACATTCTTGAAGAAAAGACCAACTCTTAAAGAGACTGGCATCTTTCTCGGGGATGATCTCACCCTCTCGCAGATCGCTCATATGCAGGAAGTAATGCCGGAGATTAGAGCGGCAAGGGACAAAGGCAAGATCGCTTTTTATCGAGACGGAAAAGTGGTAATACTAGAACGACGCTCCACACGACGGTGCGAGACTTATGGGACCGCACTCAAAGTAGCTGCCTGGAACTGCAATGGATCTATGCGTCTTGATGTGGGTGCCTTTGAGGATAGCTTTACTGGAAGAGACATCATCTTTTACTCTGAGACACACCAGGCCCCAGGGCAATCCATGCCTCACATCAGTGGATACAGGTGGGAGACGGCGTACAGACAGGAGACACGCTCAGAGCACAGAGGGCGGGGCTCGGGGGGGGGGGGGGGGGGGGGGGGGGGGGGGGTAGTAGTGTTATTTAGAGAGGATCTGCAGCCACTGATACATATAGCCCGCAGGGACTAGCAGGCTAGGTACATGTGGGTGAGACTGAAAGCAGAGATAGGCAGATACCTCTATCTAGCTATTTGCTACTTTCCCCCGAGTACATCAGTTTATGCATCACCTAGAGGACAGTCCCCTTTCTCTATTCTGGATGATGACATATGGGAGTTCTCTAGGGACGGTGACATCATCATCCTAGGGGACTTCAATGCTAGGACTGCCCATCACCAGGCAGTGTTTTATGATACTTCAGAGGAGATGCTAAGAGAACTAGATGTTGCAGAGACGGGCCTTTCCAGACTATCACATGATGTAGAATGTACTGAGTATGGGCTACACCTGATAGACATGGGCACTGCACATGGATTGGCCATCTTGAACGGCCTACAGAGATTTCCTACTTCGGGAGGTTTTACATGCTTCCCACACAGACATGGAGCCAGCACAATGGACTATGTCATGGCACAGCCGAATCTCATCTCCAGTATCCAAGATCTCACAGTTGAGCCCAGATCGATCGGGGTGGCAGTGGATCTGCTCTGGTGTCGATGACCATCTCCTTCCAATTCAGTGTAGCACACAGGCCACGAGTAGCAGCCCCTACTTGCTACACATTCACACGGGAGACGGATTCTGTATACATGGACGGGATCTACAGACGCTTATGCACTGAGGACCCGGGGCGACCTCTGGAAGAGCTAACTACTATACTGACACGGACATTACATGAGGCAGCAGCAGAAGCATACCCACACACCCAGCCTGAGTAGAGCCGCCGATCAAGGAGCATGCCTCAGAACAGCTGGTACAATGAGGAGTGCCGCCAAACTTCAGAGGGAGGTGCTGTTGGGGGACATCACTCACATACAGTCACAGACTGACTTCCGACGCCTGGTGTGACAGAAGAAGAGGGCTTTTTTGGCTCGACTCGAGCAGGATCTATATCAGCCAGGACTCGCGTGAGGCGTGGCGGCTCTTTCATGAGCAGTCCCCACCCCCTGCTATTTCCTCCACAGAGACCTAGGGGCAGTACGTATCATCTTTATACACAGTAAATGGACAGCCGGCCCTTCCCAACCCCCCCCGATCCATGCCCACACGCATGTGTCTTCTTCATCGCTGAGATGGTGAAGAAATCTATTGACAGGATGAAGACTGGGAGAGCATATGATCATGATGGCCTAGTCGCTAAACATTTCATGCATGCCAAAGACCTACTAGCAGAGCTTCTAGCAGTTATGTTCAACCGGGCCATGTGTGAGGGCCTACCGGACTCTTGGAGCCTATCTACGATCATACCCATCTTCAAATCAGGAGACCCCATGGAGCCTGGGAATTATCGCACTATTATGATTGGGCACACACTGGCACGGCTGTATGCATCCATTCTGGAGCAACAGCTAAGTAGATGGGCAGAGAGGGAAGGGATACGTGCAACTGGGCAGGCAAGATTCAAGAGAGGCTTCTCCACTCTTGACCATATCCTAACACTCAGGGCCATCATCGAAGAAGGCAGATCTCATGGGAGACGGATCTATTGTAGCTTTGTGGACTTCCGCAAAGCTTTCGACACGGTCCCCAGAGCTAGACTGATGCGCAGACTACAGGAAATGGGAGTACCCACAGAACTCATTTGGGGGGTCATGGCATTGTACAGATCAGTAGTAGGGCATGTACGCACCCCGGAGGGACTTTCTATACCAGTTCACTCCACTATTGAGGTGAAGCAGGGCTGCCCGCTCTCTCCTACTCTTTTCGGTATGTATGTGGATGAGGTTTCTGACTACATTGACAGCGATGGGGATAAAGGTGCTCAGTTGGCAGGGACATGGATTCCACTTTTGTTATATGCTGATGACATAGTGTTGATCTCCGAATCCCCAGATGGAATGCAACGTCAATTGGATGCTTTGCATACGTTCGCCCACGAAAGTGGTTTGTCTGTGTCAAGGCTAGGGACTTGCTACGCACCGTGTGCGAGCCACAAAGGCTCCTAGCACACAGTCATACAACAGACAAGCTCACAAGGAAGAATGGTGTGTGACTCACCTTCCTGCGTAGTTGCGAATGAAGGATTCCCGCGCCGCGAAGAAGAGGGAGACGCCGCTACGCCGCGCTCAACCGCCTCGCCGCCGTCGTGCCGCCGCAACGCTCGATCACACACACACTCTCACACTCTCTCTCACACGTACACACACACACATACAAGGAGATGGTGAAGGAGAAGGTGGAGATGGAGCAAGAGCGGCTTCTATTGCACAATGAGAGAATGAGTAAAAATTAGGTTTAGTGGCTTTTATATGAGCTCACCCCATTCACACTTGGGCGCCCATACTTAGCCAACTAACTCCTTGAATATTCTCGTTAGAGTGCGCCTGTCATCGGCGATCACCCTTACCCTGTTCCTATTGGTCCGACAAGCCCGGTACCTGACTCTAAACAATACAACGTTTATAGATCATAGGGTGTCCGTGTGCCATGAGGGTTAACATGCCCCCCTTCCTGATGTAGATTCCGTCCTCGGAAGCTATCCAGTTGAAGTTCGTTCGTCGAGATGGAAGAGCAGTCGACATGGATGTGCGTAGCCTTCTTCAATCACTGCAAAATCAAACAACATTGCCACAGTAATTGCATTCTCATATGCAATTAAAAATCATATGCAATTTTAGACGGACAAATTGATTGGTAACAGAATTTTAGACAATTTGTCAGCAATAAACATTAAATTGCAATATAATCAAATGCATAAACAGATGTAAATGTAAAAAATTAAACAAGTCCGGGGTCGCTAATTTAACTGTCAAAAGGCACTAGAGCTCGACTATTAATACCATGGGTAACTTCTCAATTTTTTCTAGTCAATTAAGTTGTTTAATCGCGAGAGCCAAGTATTTGATGTTCGAGGGCTAACTAGAGGCTATACCTAGAAGACCTTGTAGTTAAGCTACGATAAAAGGAATTTCTCATGAAATTATCGCCTGACTGATTACCTTTTCTTTGACCCCCCAAAGTCTTTTCACATTGATTCAATTTTGATGTGTGTGCTTATTTTGTATGCCTTGGGTTTTTTGCTTTTCAAGGAAAAGCGCCCACAATGGGAACCTCTAGGGCTCTAGTACCATAGGCGATACATGTGAGTGAAGTACCAATTTAAGCAGGGATTTCTCTTCCAGCTTAAAATTTTACATTGTGGCACTTTGATTTTTTGTTTATTCATTTTCAGCATTTTAATTTTGTAACTTTGGGGGGTCATATAACACTGTTACCCTCCCCAGGCTCATCACATTAGTAAACTCCCTTTATAATACTTAAGCTAAAGGTCAATAGGGTTAAGCCCACTAGAAAGCCCTAGTACATTTCACACAATGCTGCCTAAATCTAATTAAGAACCTAAGTAACCATTGCTTATTAGGAAGGCATTCCCCATGGTATTAAGAGAAGATTTCTAATACCTAGCTTGGTCAAACTAGCTTAGTCGGACTGCTTGATTTTTAAACCTAGACAAGTGATTATGACAAAACATTACATTGAATTAAATGTTTGATACTAAGCAAATGCGCTGAATATTATGCTACCAATCACAATCAAAGCAGACAAACATGGATGCAAAAAGATAAGGGCAATGCTAATGGACATAAAACACCTGTTTGTGTTGATGGTCGCGCTTGATTTGAAGTGTGAACGAGAGAAAGGTTCCATGAAGGTCCAAATCCTATCAATAGCAACACGCTCCTGTACACACTAGGAAACAAAAGGAATACCTCCAGGAGGCACATTAGTGGGAAAAGGTACCAACACTCATTGAACACAACAAAAAACATAAGGAACCCTAACCTAATTATTTGCACTCCCCCTAAAGAGTCAAGGGAATAGGATATTGTAGAGGTTGGGGGGAAACCCTAAGGCTAAACCCCTATCCTCGTCGTCGAGATAAACAAAGTCATCATCCATAAGACCATATGTGCCATCCGTGTAGTCATGTAAATTTTCTTCTTCATCATAGGTGCCCATGTTTACTAAGAAGGTCACTAGACGCTTATAGTCATCTTGGTCAAAAGGGTAGGCTTGTGCAATGGGAGAAACGCTCTCTACTAAGTATGGATCAGACGTGGTCAAGAGACGTATCAGCCATTCTAACTCCTCAAAATTCCTCTCACATGCTAGCGTACCTATCAAATCCCATTCACATACAAGCACTGGAAAGACCATGTGAAACATTTGTGAAAAGTAACGAGGATACCTCTCACCCAAGGCAGGAGTGGATGACTCTACCGTACTAGCCATATATGTACACGCAAATAGATGATGGTTAGAGTGCAAATATTACAAGGGTCGTGTTCTTGTGCATAATTTGTTTTTATTATTTTGTGTTATGGATCTTGCTCTTTTACTTTTTTATCTTGTTTTTGTGAGTATAAGGCTTTATATATACATTCCCTAAGATTGGAGATTGAGAGGTCAGGGAGGAAGGTTGAGAGGGAAGCAAGTGAATGACGGATGTCAGCAAACACTCCCCCCTTCCTTGGGTAGATCATACATTTTGGAATGATGTCGTCACCTTTTGAAACCAATTGTTCCAAGTTGTTATGGGTAAAGGCTTTAACCAATAGTTTTCGATCACCCTATGTGTTTCATCTAGTTGCAAGGGTGGTAAGGTACTCTCCCATGATTTTATTTGCAACATTGTTGGAGGTGGTGAATCTACAACGGGAGGTGCAAACTCTTTCTTGCTTGTATGGATATGTACAATGGTAGGTGGAGGTTGTGTCGAAGCTTCTATTTCCGTATAGGAACTACATGAGAGCAAGAAGCTTCATTTGCTTTTCCTGTTCCTGAGCTAGGTGGAACAAATCGTTCTTTCTTTGGTACCCAAACTAGCTCTGGAGCAGGTGTGTCGCATTCCGTGATTTTTTCCTTTCCACGATTTTCAATTTGTTTTGGAGCCACAGGATTGGGTTTACATGGGCCAGATGACAGGTAAGAGTACAATTTACGTTTGGGCACCCAGATTTGATCATTTCCTTTATAGTATCCTTGGGCTTTTAATAGTCGTTTAGGAATCCGGCGCCACGTTTTCTTACATTTCTTGGAGCGAGTGGAACGTTTCTTACGAGGCTTCCGTTTTTTAGCATTAGCCATGGTTACTAAAGAAGCTTTAGGGACCCACTTGTATGCTTTCTTTGTTATATTAGGATGGTTCTTGTGTGTCTCAAGCTATCTTTCAACTACATCAGTTGAAGATCTAGAGAGTTGGGCTATGGGGACGTATGGTTCAACCTCCTGGACATGCAATGTCTTGGGTTTTATTTCCTTAAGGCAATATCTCAGGGACTATGGCTTGAGTGGTAGGGATAAGAGTTGGTTTTTGCGTTGTGATACCCCCAGTCCCCCAATCAATAGTGCATTTGGTGGCTATCATCCACGTGCGTCCTAGGTTTATATTACCCTCCATAGTTCCAGTAGGCATGACCAAAAAGTCTTGAGCTACAATTCCATTGTCATAACTGACAGAAGTGTGCCAGATTTCAAAAATCGTAGTTTTTTTCTTGTTGACACCCTTGACTTGGATAATACTCTCAGATAGAGGTGGCTTCCCTAACTGACACCACACCCCATAGGATAGCAGATTATATTTAGCACCCGTGCCCAATAAGGCGTTATATAGCACTTTTCCATAGGCACTATTTAACTCAATAGGGTATCGTAGAGGTGTGGCACAGTCCAACCAATCCTCTTCGATTTCCACGTGGAATGCATTTGTGACTCCAAGGTTAGCCTCTCGTTTTTGTCTTATACGTTGTTGTCGCTCCTTAGCCTCAGCTTGAGCTTGTATCTTCTTTAACTCGGTTTGTGCTTTGGCGGCCTTTTTTTGATGAATGGCCCGTAGTTCTTCTTGGCTTAAAGGATCATAATATCTTTTGAATTTACTCCCATTGAGGAATCCAATGGTTTCAACTCCATCAAGAGTTTCCACACGAAGGGTACCTTGTGGGATAATTTCACATACTCTATATGGTCCTTTACCAGCATATTTCAACTTTTTCTTCTCTTTACGTACTCCATACATAAGGACTTTATCACCAACTTTGATGTCCTTGTCCTTCACATGGCGATCAAACCACTTCTTTCTCCTATCCTTTTCCACAAGAGCATTTTGCACAGCCAACTGTCTCTCTTCGTCTAGTTTTTCTAAGATATACAAACGCTCGGTTAAGGGGTTACCATTCCATCCTTCTTGCAAAGCTACCCTAGGACTAGGAATGATAAACTCCCAAGGCATAACCGCTTCTTGGCCGTATACCATTTTGAATGGCGTACAATTAATAGCCACTTTATAAGCAGTACGATAAGCCCATAGAGCAGATGTCAACTTCAAATCCCAATCAATGCGATGAGCTTCTACCGTCTTGGTTAAAATAGAGATTAGAGTCTTGTTGGTGCTCTCGGCTTGTCCATTAGCTTGCGGGTAATAAGGTGTAGACTTATGGTGGGATATCATAAAGGTCGTGGTAAGCTCTCTTATTACCTCATTTATAAAATGGGTACCATTATCACTAACAATTTCAAAAGGGAAACCAAATATTCTGATAATGTTCTCAAAAAGAAACTTAGCTGTTGTCCTCGCGTCAGCTTTTTGTGAAACCTTAGCTTCAGCCCACTTTGTTACATAGTCCGTAGCAACTAGAATATATCGAGATTGAGTGTTGCGAGCTGCGGGACTAATTGGACCTACAAAGTCTAAGCCCCATTTTTCAAATGGTTGGGTTACTTTAATAGGATGTAAGGGCATTCTGTCTTTGCGCTGTGTGGTCTTGTAACGTTGGCACTCATCACACCCTTTTGTAAAAAGTGATGCATCCTTAAATAAAGTTGGCCACCAATAGCCTGATTGCAGCACCTTTCTAGCAGTCAGGTCTCCTGAAAAATGTCCTCCTGCTATGAATAAATGTGCTTCTTGCAAGATATACAAATATTCATCCTCGCGGGCACAACGCCTAAGAATATCGTCCTTGCCTAGTCTATACAGAGTTCCGGCAATCAAACAATAGGGTTCACATTCTTTTACTAGCCTTCGAGCGATATCCTTACGAAGTTCCTTGGGTGGAAAACCATTAACTAAAAAGTTAACAATGTTCTCACTCCATTTAGGCATAGTCTCAACTATGAATAGGGAAGTATCGGGTAATTCATCATCAACTCTTGTAGGGGCTTCACCATTGGGTATGCGAGACAAATGATCAGCCATGACGTGCCTTTTACCGGGTCTCACTACAATCGTGAAATCAAACTCCAGAAGAATTAACAACCATCGTGTGATTCTTCCTGTGGAGCATGGCTTGTTTACCAGATACAGCAACGCTTGATGATCCACATAAAATACAAACGTGTTTGCCAGAAGGTAGTAGCGAAATTTCTTTACTGCATAAACCATTGCTAAACCTTCTCGCTCTGTAGTGGTGTAGTTCCTTTCAGCATCGTTCAATTGACGGCTTGCAAAGCTAATGGGATAGTCCAATTTATGTTCTCCTGGTTGAGTGAGAACACACCCAATAGCAAAGTTTGATGCATCAATATGCACATGGAAAATGACATGCCAGTTAGGTGTCCTTAAAATCGGAGCACTTGCTAGTGTTTTCTTCAATTGTTCATAGGCCTGGTCACACTCTTCAGTCCATTTAAATTCAATGAGAAGCTTGTACAAAGGACGTGCTATCTCAACGAAAAATAAAATAAACCGTTGATAATAACCCACGTGTCCCATGAACCTTTAAACTCCCTTGTAATTGGTTGGTGGTGGTAACTCTAGAATCACTTTAATTTTGCTCTCATCGGTTGAGATACCATTCTTAGATACTATATGCCCTAAAATAACTCCATGCTTGACCCAAAATTGGCATTTGAACGGGTTCAATGAGATACGATATAACCTACACTTTTCAAACACCTTCCACAAACATGATAGATGTTCTTTCCAAGAAGAGTAAACACAAAGGTCGTCTAAAAAAGCTTCACAAAACTCTCTCAAATATTCTTTAAAAGCAGTGTTTATTAATCGTTGGAATGTAGCAGGGGCATTTGTTAAGCCAAAAGCCATCACACGAAATGCAAACACGCCAAATTCTGTGATGAATGCAGTTTTAGCTTGGTCCTCTAGCGCTATCGTGATTTGGTTGTAGCCTGAGTACCCATCTAGAAAGCTATAAGCTTCCTTGCCTGCAACTCTTTCGAGTACATGTTCGGAATATGGTAGGGGGTAATGGTCTCTTCTAGTAGCTGCATTAACTTTTTTGAGGTCCACGCACACCCTGAGTTTCCCATTCTTTTTTGGCACGATAACTATTGGAGACACCCATTCAGAGTGTTCAATAGGATATATGAACCCACATTTGATAAGCTTTTCTAGTTCTTCTTGAATGATCTTTGCGTACTTAGGATTCATCGGGTAGGGTCTTTGTTGTACGGGCTTCGCAGTGCTAATCATAGGGATTGTATGTTGGACCACAGAAGGTGGAACACCTTTCATATCATGGTATTTCCAAGCGAATATGTCCTTGAATTCCTTGAGAAGCTCTTTGAGGACCGCCTCTTCAACTTCTGTGAGGTCTTGGGCAATAAAAACAGGTTTTGATTCTTCACCGGGGTTGGCTAATTCTATTTCTTTAACTATTGCCGGACCATCATAGATTCCATTATTCCCATCGATAGGTATTCTTTGGGCTTTTGTGTACACAACCTTTGCTTCCCCTGTGGTGTAAGATTTGAAATGTTCTGGTGCAGGATGCAAGTCTGTGGATTCTGGTTGTGCTTTGGTTTGTGCTTCTATTTCTGCTTTCTTGTGTTGTCGAGCTAACTCTTGGTTTTGACGCCTCCTTGCAGTGCGGCTCAACTTTGGCTTGTCTATGATCTCTAATTGGGCTATGTCATGGGGTCGTGGTCTACACCACATAACATTTTGGAGATATTCACCCCAATCGTCTACCAATTTTCGATGAGCATCACATGCTCCTATATAACTCAACCATTCTGCTGAGGATCTCTTCTTTTTTATCCTAGCACGTACATTGGCTCGATATCGACGCCTCTTAAAGTTTTTCTTTTTCTTATTTGAGACCTGCTTTTGATTTGCATTTAGATCTGGCTCACTAAAGGAATCCTCGTTGGTGTCCTCTTCACTCTCGAAGGAGCTATCATCGGTTGATGTGCTCGATCCTTCCGAATGTTTTGACTCTGAACTTGCTCCACTCTCTAATTCATGAGATTCAGAATCAGTTTCACTCTGGGAGTCCGTGTCTGAGTCGTGTTGGTCAAAGTCTTCTATTGAGCTATCGGTGTCACTGTCAGATTGGTCTACAATTGCCTTGCCCTTAGAAGATGCATGCATGGCACTTATCATGTTCAGAGGTGCAATTTGTGGTACCTCTTCCCCCTCTGGTGTGACCCAAGTGGTTCCTTTATTTCCCCAGGTATCTATGGTTGCAGCTAGGTGTACCCAGTCCACGTTGTCTGATTCCGTCATACCCGGTAACACATCCATGTAAGGAGAATCTTGGCCAATGTCTGTATCCTTCTTACAAGTGTAACAATATTGTAGTGGGGCCGAGTGAACTGTGGTGTCAGAGCGATGATCAATAATGGTTTTACTCCCTAAGGGGTGTACCTTACCAGTCACCAAATCCACTCTAAGGAGAGAGTCTTGGAATTGCAAATAGACATGATTTTTAGACCAATCATGAACCATTTGTGCTTCCCTCATGAATGGTCGTCCTAAAATCATTTCATATGACATAAGGTGTTTAGAGAAATCCATTACAATGAACGTATGTCGTACCTTGTGTCCTAGAACTTTGATCTTAAGATCCTTGAGCATCCCCATAGGTTTGGCTATGGTACCATTTGCCATCTTTACCACAATGTTAGTAACACTGAGGCGGGGTTTTCCCATGGATTCCCAACAATCTTTTGTAACGATGCTAACTCCCGCACCACCATCAAGAATTCCCTTTATAGTTAATCCCTTGGTAGTGATGGGTAGGGTCGCATTAGACTCGTCGCCTTCAAAATACTGCCCTAATTCGTTAATGGGTACCTCGATCACAGACTCGTGTCCATCTAAGTCAAGTGATTGCACATGATTTTCCTCATCAATCATAATCGAGTCAGGCCTATTTGTTTGCGCAAACTGCGGTAATCCCGTTTGTAGCTCTCCGTTAAGGAATGCTCGAAGTGCAAAGAATAACTCAGGATCTCCATACAGCTTTGCTATGATCGTGGTTCGGACCTCAGAAGACATGAAGTCCACTAGTTTGGCAACATTCATTGGCATTTTGCAGGGTGTAGGTCCTTGACTAGGAACTGGTGAGGATGGAATCTCATATTCCTCAATGGGATCAGGTATTCCTTCGTTAAACATCCTTTCCAACAAGAAAGGTGTATGCTCACTTTCTGATGTCCCGTCCTCACTCCCTTCTTGGATGATACTAGATATGGCTAACGGTCTATGGTTCATGTGGGGTGGATGAACTTGCGTGGGAAACACTGTGTCATGAATTTTGACATGCATGGGTTCTGGTTCTAGTTTCGTTTGAGTCTCCTCCACTAAACCTCTTAGATGTTTCACTTGCTCAATCTCATCTACTGGGTTTGGGTACGTCCCAATCTTCTTTTTACGATTCTTCCCTTTTTGCCCCTGCGGTTTATCTTGGGGGTCTTGGATTGGATTTGGAAACACTTGTGGTGTTTTCAGAGGCTCTTTATGGTTTTCTCTTATTCGGTTTTCATTTGGTTCCATGTTACGGTTTTCTTTGTCGGTCTTTCCCTTTGTGGTATTGGTTCTAGTCTCCATTGTCTCGATTGAATCTCAATCATCCTCGAGGTCATTCATATACACGGGGTCATCTCTTGTTCCTATGTTTGTTTTGGAACTTGGCTTTGAATTTCCCGTATTCTGCGACCTCTTCCTACGTGTCTTCTTTTACTTTGCTTGGATAACTGACGCGGTATCTGTCTCTTCGAGGATATGGCCTGGCCCTTGAAGCATGGACCGTGTAATCGCATAAGCGGGTGCGACGGGTGGTATTGGCGATGTCACACTAGCAATTTCGACCAAATTTAGGGGTGTGATTTTAGGCACATTTGGGTTATAGGGGCATTGGGCAATCAAGTGATCTATGCCACAACGATTACATGTGAGTATTGGCATTGCAGACGTGCTCCCTTGATTCATTTGCATCTGTGCAGCATTCTTTTGCAGCCTAATAGGGCACTCCGCTGCCCGATGTGGTCCACCACACTCGTAGCATTGAAGAGGTGGCCTCCTAGCCTGGGTGTTGATATTTTGACCTCTGGATGCGAGAGCAGCAGCTTGATAAACCGGCTTGACTTGCCCCCAACAATCTTCCATGTAGTATATAGGACACTCTTCCAATATATCAAGTCCGTAGGCAATACTAGTGTCTATTTCCTCCTCACAGCCATCTGCATAAGCATTAGATGGCTCGCAACCCACTTGGTTCATAGGGGCGACTCTTGGATGCGGGGGCTGCGGTCCTAGCACAGGAGGTGGTAGCGGTGTAGCTTGTACAACATTTTGAGATCTAGGGACCATGTGTTGCGGTAGTTGGTCCACAGGTGGAGCAGGCATCAATACAAGAGCTCGAGGCGCATCCGTCCAGGCTACAGGTGGTCTATTTGCCATCATACGTTTGATCATTAAACAATCCTTAGCTTGGTGACCATACCTACCACATGCGTTGCAAGTTCCATTAAATTTTACTCTAAACGTAGGGCACTCACTAGTGCTATGTGGACCTAAGCAAATGGAACACCATTGTTGCTCCCTTCTTGGATACATGTGACTATTTTGAGGGGGTCGATTATCCTTAAGAGACTCTTGGATTGCCTTGGTGAGGTCTGTCAAGAATGTCTCAAATACCTTTGGCTCATTGGCAATGGGCTTTGCAGTCATGGGTTCATACTCAATGGCTTGTGAGCTAGTGGATCTCGTGTCAGTAGACACCCTCATGCCTGCTATCATCAAGTTGTCCTCTAATTGGATTGCATTGGCAGTGACATCTTCCCAGGTTGTGATACCTCTAATCACTAGTCCATTATAGATTCCTTCATTCCTCAACCCTCGAATGAATCGATCAAGCAGTTGGTTATTGTTGAAGCGCTCATTTACAGGGCAGCGAGAGTTTAAGTGCTTTAGACGACTAATGAAGTCCCTTACTGACTCTCCTTCCTTACGTTCGGCCTTCTGTAGCTGAGATGCTACACCCCAAAGCACACCTTCTCGTATGTACTCCTTTAGAAACAACCTTCGAAGGGTAGGGTAGATTGTTTTCTCGTCCACCCTTAGGGTTCTATACCAATCTCCAGCCTTCCCACTTAATGTCAAGCTTAAGGCATTGCACTTATGTAGTTCGTTGCGTTCCCCTAAGGAATCACATACTTGTTCAAACACTTCAATGTGTTTTCTAGCATCTTCGTCCCCATTGAATTTTTACGTGAGTTTGGCAATTTGTACTGCCTTACGTCTAGGCTCTCTATCAGATGCATGACGCATATTTTCTGTGATAGATCGACCTATGGTTTGAGCAAACGCTGGCAAGTCACCTATGTGAGGAGGCAGGGCCGGTGGAGGTACTCTTGGAATCATATGTGGGAGAGGGACGGGTACCGGTCTTGGCATATGTGTGGATGATGCAGGATATGGAACATAACCGGGCATAGGTCCACTCGGATAAGGGCTAGGGAGCGGCACTCAAGGAGCATAAACAAGTGGTACAATTGGAGGTGTGGGGGCCATGTGGGCATAAGGGACTAGAGGCACATACGGTCGAGGCCCCATATTAGGTACTACGACACTAGGTAGTGGCACTGTGCTAACCGTAGATGTCATCGGTACATTCTCTATCAGGCCTATCCCTGGAGTGAGCACTGTGTTTTCCTTAATAGAGGGTTGAGCCAAGTTAGGGAAGCTAAAGTTGTCGCTCGGAGGCTCAGATTGCATAAAGACCCCAGGTGAAATGACGTAAGATGGGTCCATGGGACTCATTAGAGGAGTCTCCATTTGTGATAGAGTAGGCTGTTGAGCCTTGCTCGTATCCAGAAATCTCATAGGGCCAGTTGAGAGTATATTTACCCCTCGGTTTTGCCTTTCTGATTGAATAATGCCATGGATAACATTACAGATCATTTTCTGTTGATCTTCGATGCTCGTGGCACTAGAGGTGGATTGTACAATCTCTATCCATCCTACATGGTAGGCGTGGCCAAAGTATAGATCCGTCAACACCTCAGTGTGGAGGTCGTATGTCCAATGATCATTAATGAACAATCCTTCTAGAGTCGACGTGTTAACGGTTTCTTGTGAGGTAGAAGCAATGTTGCTCCCCGTGGTTTTACTTGTCACCAACGGTACTCTAGAGGGAACTTCTGAAGGAGGCAGCTCAACAGGGCCTTCTTGGTAAGAAGTTGACAGAATATCCACATGGACACTCTTTGGGGGTGTGGGGTCCACGTGCGATATGAAAGGAGAGTCCACTTCCCCACCCCCTTCGTGTGCTTCATTTGCATCACGTTCCGAGCGAGTAGCTCTACCTAATGTTTCCATGAAACGGCTAAACATACTAGTACTAGGCTGTGGAGCTTCGGGAGGTGCATGGCCTTCTCTCTCAGTGTTTTGGGTAGGGTATGCTTCCATGATTTCTGAGTCGGAGAAGAAATCACTAGCGGCTATTTTAGGGTTTTGGGTGGTGCTACCTTGTGTCCCCGCTGAGAGTCTAGAGCCTATCGTGGATAGGTAATGGGTGCCCATATGAACAGAGGCACCCTCAATATGCTCGTGTTCTAGCACCCGCCCAGAGCGTAAGTGCATGTGCCTTTGATACCCTAAGGTGTCAAAAAGCTGCTCTAGGAGGCCTTGTGACTAGTTTTTTGCGTGTTTTTTGTTTGTTTTTTTGCTAGATTTTTTAGAGCGTGTCGTGGAATGGGCCGTGTGATAGCTCGAAACGAGCGTATCGCTAGGAGGGACGCGCTGTGCTTTACAGCCCACCGTTTGGTTCTATTTTGCTCCAGAAAAGCCCGAAACAGTCTTTTCCTAGCTGGGAAACTAGGCTCCAAATAGCAAGTCCTAGTGTGCAATGAAGGAGAGGAGAGTGTAGGACTTATCCCACATTCCTCACTCCCTCCTTGTGAGTCTAGCCTATATATATAGGAGTGAGACTACCCTATATCATAAGACAGAGACAGAGCCTGGGCCTGAGCTTGGGATTGGGATTGGGTCAAATGATCCCGATCTCACTTTTATACAAACCAACCCGTCCGTTTTTATAACCTCCCCCTCACTCACGTTTTAATTTTTTGAATTTTTTTTATTTTTTATTTTTTTATTTTTTTAAAATTTTTTTTTGGATATTATTTGGTATGCGTTTTGGTGCGCGTTGACCTCACCTAACTATTTACTGTCTCACCTACCTACTGACCTGCTAGTCAGTGGTTCACCTAATTACTAACCTGCTTAATTAACTAACTGTGCGCTTAATTTTGCACAAACCAGAAAACACAGAAAATGTAAAAAATTGAAACTTGACAAAACTGTGCAGTGCAAACCAGAAAATGCAGAAAACGCAGAAATACAAGAAATGCTAACTATGTAAGCTGAAATCTGAGCTTAATAGAACTAGCAAAACAGAGCTTAATAGAACAAAGAAAACTTAAATGCAGTCAACAACATTGTGTCTTTCTCTACTGTTTTTGCATAACAACAATAATCAAACTTAAGCCGCGCCTTTCCTACATAAAAATAGCTTCAATACAATTTACAGGTCGCCATTGGAGCTTCACGCGCAGTAACTCCCCGGCAACGGGGCCAAAAATGTCAAGGCTAGGGACTTGCTACGCGCCGTGTGCGAGCCACAAAGGCTCCTAGCACACAGTCATACAACAGACAAGCTCACAAGGAAAAATGGTGTGTCACTCACCTTCCTGCGTAGTTGCGAATGAAGGATTCCCGCGCCGCGAAGAAGAGGGAGACGCCGCTACGCCGCGCTCAACCGCCTCGCCGCCGTCGTGCCACCGCAACGCTCGATCACACACACTCTCACACTCTCTCTCACACGTACACACACACATACAAGGAGATGGTGAAGGAGAAGGTGGAGATGGAGCAAGAGCGGCTTCTATTGCACAATGAGAGAATGAGTAAAAATTAGGTTTAGTGGCTTTTATATAAGCTCACCCCATTCACACTTGGACGCCCATACTTAGCCAACTAACTCCTTGAATATTCCCGTTAGAGTGCGCCTGTCATCGGCGATCACCCTTACCCTGTTCCTATTGGTCCGACAAGCCCAGTACCTGACTCTAAACAATACAACGTTTATAGATCATAGGGTGTCCGTGTGCCGTGAGGGTTAACAGTCTGTCAACCTAGGTAAAACCAAGGTTATGGTGTTTAATACCACCCCACAATGGATCAAGAGGTCAGCACCTACATTCACATACGGCCAGGAGACGGTGGAGTACACAGACGCTTACACTTACCTTGGAGTGGTTTTTAGCAGACCTGCATTCTCACTCAAAAGAGCAACAGAGACCAGACTTACTAGAGCCCACGCAGCATTGGGTAGATTGGAGAGGATGTGTTCGCAGGTTCAATTTCAAGAGCCCCGGGCGAAGCTATGGCTCTGACACCTTGGTAGCTTCAGCACTGCTCTATGGAACCGAGATATGGGGACCTTCACTCGATCAGCACGGGAGGCCGTGTCGCTCAGACGGATGGGGGAACAAGGAGAAACCTCTCGTCTCTATGATCTCACGGCTCATTAGAGCCAAGGCATCAGTACCACGGGCCATTATCCGAGCAGAGCTAGCGGCCCCCCCACTTGTGGTGGAGGCACTCACCAGATCGGTCTCCTTCATAAACCGCACATGGGCACTTCCTAGAGACAGATATGCTCACATAGCACTTGAATCCTCTCTACAGCTAGCCATACAAGGAGATACAACATGCTGGTATGAGGAGATGACATCATGGTTTCAAGCACATGGGTTCAGCATAGACAGGCTGCCACCATTCCAGTACTCATTGGATGCACCATCTCTCACTCTTACACAATCAGAGATCACCAAGCTCATCCGCCAAGACCTGACCCAGCTAGACACCAAGAGGACATGGATACAACCAGCACAAGAATTGGGCACGAAGATGGCTTTCTACAGAGACCACCTCCTCCAGCTTACGGAAGATGGTTTTGTGGCGAGACCCAAATACATGGATACCCACTTGTCTCATGGGATACGGTGCGCTATTGGCCAGTTACGCACATCTTCTCACTGGTTGCGGATTGAGACTGGGAGATACAGCGGAATACCAACAAAGGACAAGACATGCCCCTTATGTAACATGAAACCTGAGACAGAGCTACACTATACATGCCGCTGCCCCGTCTACTACGAGATACGAGGCCGCTTCCATTGCTTGTTCAGAGAGGGTTTTGGACCGCTCTCAAGAGTCATGGGATATGAAGATCAGAGATGCCTGGTTTGTTCTTGCTCGAGCTGCGCAGACACAAAGATAGCCTGATGAATGGCGAGGCTAGCCAGTCTCGAAGACGGATCACAGACTTCTTCAGAGCAGACACAGGACAACCGCAAGAGCCACTCCCACAACAGAGCTCCCCCCCGTCTCACACCAGAGGCACACTAATTGACCGAGCGATTGAACTGGGGAAATCCAGGGGCCCGCGACTGCAAAGAAATACACAGCATCGATGAAGGCTACGACAAAAAATTCAGAGCACGCTGGCCAGGCATACACGACACCCGGTCAGACTACTTACCATGGAGGAAATTGATGAGATTCGCCAACGACCGATGCTAGATCTCCTGTGATTCAACTATCCCAACAAGCCGCCCATTATTCTGCTTAGTTTTTTGCTTGACTCACATAAGACCAACTTAGGACCCCATAGTATATATCTTTGTTTTGTACTGTTGGTTAGGTTATTTTGTTACTCTGACTTTGTATCAGATCCACCACTTTGTAACTTTCGGGTCTCATAGGTCATTGTGGCCTTTTGAAGACGTTAATATAATATTTCATTTCATTTCTCTCTCTCTTTCTCTCTCTCTCTCTCTCTCGGGATTGTTTGTACAATGTTTTTAAAAAAATCTCTCGGGATTGTTCGTACAATGTATGTGGCGTGATTTTGAGAGATGCTTCTTCTTGAAGAGCATCATAAGAGGCCTCAAAGAGAAATATATAGGTGCAAAAAATCAATAATTACAAACTGCCTCAGCAAGAATATAAATAGTGCCGCATGACCTCTACAGCATAAGAGGCCCAAAATGGTAAAAGAAAAATACTCTACATCATCTCAGTTATTATGCCCTCTATGTGCTCTCACTGGTCTTTTAACTTGTGTGAGATCTACGGTTCTATCTACTGGTGACTATATTCTAAAGTCCGAGTATTATGCAGCCAGCATATTTGCTGATTTCCCATGCTTCACCTTCTTCGATAGCAAACCCCAAAAATGAATCTTGATGGTAGGTAGCTGGTTTTTGTTACAGATCTTTGCCCCAAGTTTCAGATCCCCTTTGCCTTGTATTCTTCTGCGAGGATGTATTCCATTCACTTGCCTGAAAGACCATATAATCAAATCTCATGCATTTGGCATATGCATACACAAACCTCGATGAAACACAGGACAATTTGAGTTCTTGATGATCTTGCATTTGATCTATATTTGACTTACCTCGAGCATTCTGTTACGATTTCCATCAAACATCCGAAAGATAAGATCCAACTCTCTCTGCAGGAAATTGAAAAAGAAAACAAAAATATTTAGTCATGAAAGGCATCAGATACCCCAACACAAAAGCCAGCTTGGAAATTCTGTTAAGCATTAAGCACTGAAAGTCCAATTGGATAGAGTCACTAGCACAGTGGTAAGTTTTTAGCCCAAGCACATTGTTAAGATAAGATCTTTCAGGCCAAACATAAAATGGCTTACTTTTCTGACAAACTGAGTAGAAGAATGTGCTTTTAGTATTTGCTCAAAATGCTCACGTGTCATTCGACTGCTCTCACCTGCTGTAATACACACCCACAATATAAATAACGTTAGCTTCTTCTGATGAAGCCAGCCACCAGTGATGCATACAGACACGATCATTCTGAGCTAATTTTGAAACACCAGCTTCACCATGAACACCCTTCCTGATACATTGTCTCGGCTGACAGAAGATCCTGTCTAAGAACCCAATTCCCCTCATCGTGTGACAGAGAAAGAAAGAAACAAAGATTCAGTTAACTTCTCGCATAGGCCAAAGGAAACTGGACTCTGAGACAAAACCATACATAGCAGTTGGTGTGATCCAGATGTTATAAGATGCAACAAAAAAAAGTCTTCTATAGGATGAGCTACAGCAGAGACTGTCAATGGATATGTGTGTGTGGTATACAAGGCGTAAGATGGTGTGGGTACGAGAGGGCTGGGTGGTGCTGGGGTTTCATGTGCCACCCATTTTTGTTTTAAAAATTGTGTCAACGAGAACCTCTCCAAGAAGAAGTGATCTTTTATTGAAAAAATATGAGAAGAAAACCTTTCAAACCAGAAATGAAACTGGTAATAACCCAAGACCTTTGCCAGCTATTGTTTGGAAAATGTCATCAATGGCATCCATATGCTGAAGCAAATCTCTCAATGCAGCAAGATCCTGATAGAGAAAGTTGTGAGTGTTTGTCCATTGATGCTATTAAGACCCAGTTAAGAAAAAGGGAACATGAAAAACCTGAGCACGCCGTTTGTCCTTAAAAGTGGGAACAACCCGCAGGAAGAAGATAAGGCCAATGAAGCATGTAAAGGCTAATGCAGATGTTGCGCCCATCACCCAGTAAAACATAGAAGGATGATCTTCAATCCCACTTCAACACAAGGTGTAAATGTCAAAAAATGTTAAGTTAATCTTCTAGCTTATTGCACGAAAATGTTCTGTAGAATTTACCTCATCAAATTCATGCCAAAATAACTCGCTGGGACAGTGGCCCTTCAAGTTTCAGTAAAAATGAAGGATTACTACTAAAAAAGTTGAAATATTTGACAATGAGGGTATGAATTGAAACTCAAATACACGATGCTTCCTACAATGGCTTTCCTCTACTACTTACAAACTTAATGTTACTGTTGCAATGGATATGTATAGATTCATGGTGATAATCCGATTGCGTGTTGTGTCAAGCCCCAACTCCCATACCTTCAAGTAGCCAGTTTAACCTGTTCAGCTCTGTATCATTGCTTAATGTGCAAAATACCTACTTATTTGCACAATGTAAGCAACCAGCTCAGTATAAAATCATACTGACCTCTTGGGCAGAGTCCATACCCTTTCTCATCTCCTCAAGAGCACCTCCTGCATCATCAATCTGAAAAATTTGAAGTAAACCCTGCATCATCACCAACTCACTTCAACCCTTGCTTATTTGGTCAGAGAGTTCATTCTACCTCACGCTGGTATGACACAATCAAGTCTGCAGCTGCCTGTCGAATCTTGTTTGCTTGCTGCTCGTTTTTAGCAAATGCCTTTTGAGATTCCCTGTGAAAGTCCAGTCAACAAGCAATAAAATCCAGTATAAGGTTTTCGTAGCAGAGACCATGGTTGTGCCATCCTGGCAAGAAAATTCCGAGGGGTCCCCTGGGCCCCTACCCTCTTCAAAATGACCCTCTTTATAAATTAGAGAAAACTAAGTTCAAAAACTAAGGGACTTAATGTTTTTCATTTATGTTTGAAGAATACCCTAGAGCAGCATGTTGTTGTCCATCTCTAAGGCACAATGCATCGAGTGCATCATCACTTCCCAAAATCTGCAGCCCAAGTAACATGAAACTCAGAAAACATTACATAGAACGGTACAAATAAAATGCTCTGTCTTGTATATTCTTATTAGAACCTAAACTAGCACACCCTGAGCAGGAAACTTTTCAGACCCTGAAAAGAAGATTCAAAATTTCTTCAACACCAACAGTACACGTGCAGCATAGAAACAACTAATTCAGGCTCTCCTACCAGGAAATAACCAGCTAAAGTACTCTTAATCATACGTTAAAAAACATGTATTTAATGTTAAAGTTATGGCATCTCTTTGGATTCTTCCAGTCGGTCCTGGTATCTCCTAGAGATAGGTAGTAGAGAGTGAGGGCTGTTTTGTGGCTGTGCCCGGTCAAAGTGAGGTAGTTTTCTAATGTCGGGATTTCCAGCCTTGTGTAGCTCAGGGTTTGGCTAATTCCATGGCCATATAGGCTCCTGCGGGCTGGGAGATCAGCTTGTGGTGTTGTTGCATTGATCTGACCCCCTGCCAGGTGTCACTTGCCGGTTACAGTGGCATCAGCGTAATCCAATCCACAACTACAACAATCGACTATGAAAGCAGATAACTTTTACTCGCTTTTGTGAGACAAGTTAATGGTTTTTCGTGCTTTTAGCACATCTAAAAATAACTTGTGCTTTCAAGTCGCTTACAGGCTTTTTGGATCAGTGTCTGTAAGAGAGAGACCAAGGTGCCATTGGTCTTCAGACTGCTACTGTGTGGAGGGCTCAGAGGGACTGTGTGTGCACTCCACAGTTGTAATTTCCACTCTTGGTCAATAAAATAAGGAAATACAGCCAGAGGCGCCTAGTTGAGGGGCCAGTGCTTCTCGGAGTGGAACTCAGCCACTTTGTGTCTCTCGTCTACAGTGTGTTTGAAGGTTTAGTATTGTTGCAATGATTTACCGCCTTGTTGGGTGATTCACTGGTTACAGTGAAAGAGGAAGACAACGATGAGGTGCCGGAAGGGGAAGAGCAAGGTAACGAAGACAACGCAGAGCAGTCTGAGGCAAATCAAGATCCTACCGATCACGACAAGGCTAGGGAGGCTGAAGTCGACCTTCTCATGGAGCACTTACTCTCGAGATCCACCTTTTGCAAAACACACGAAGGTTTAACCTATAAAGTTAGTTATCTGGAGTGGAAGGGGTGATTAACTCCCAATCAAACGCAGACACCAAGGTAAAAGCAACAAAAGCTTCCAGCAACAAGAAAGGATCCAACTCAATTGCTAGCCAGCAGTAGCGATTACAACAGCAGATGATGGACATGCAGAAGATGTAGGACTTGCAGCATCAAACGCCACCTTCTCCCAGCTTTTGGACCAAGAGTCAAATGGTGATGCCTCACAAGTACATGAATACCCTATGGATTCCCCTAGGGTGGAATCACTGGTATGTAAGTAGGAGGGGTGCCTCCTACCTTCGGGACTACTTTTGGTACAGAGGGCAACAACACTATTGAGGCCACATGTACGATTAGTTGAAAGCTTTAAAGACATAGAAAGAGTATAAAGGAGCCTAGAATGTAGAGTTTGACACTTTTTAGGGGCCTTGGGAAGAGAAGAAAGCATTGGCATTCATACATCAATTTGATACACTTTCTCAAAAGGCAACTTTATGGAAGCCTCTAAGATCAGGAAAGCTACCACTTCTCTAAAGGAGAATGCACAACAGTGGTGGTCAACCTTATTGCTTCATAAATAGGCCCCACACACTTGGGCGGGATTCAAACAATTGTTTGCTTCCCTATGGTTGACATCTACTTACAATTTACAAGGCACAGCTTCTCATAGCTTGGAGCCATCTACAGAAGAAGTCCAACATTTTATTTTCTTATAACAAAGGTTTTGTGATACCTCTCTCTCTCTCTCTATGGCTTCTTTGAGAATGGTCCCTCTTGAGGAGAAGATGGAGAGATATTGCTGCCAATTGCCTCTTGAGTTACACAGGTATTGCCTAAAGCAAAAGGCCACAAGCATATAAGGGATGATGACCCATACGCAGGACGGTTATACTCTACGAGATCATTTACTTTTGCGGATGAGGAATCTGAGGAGAAGTCACATGATAGAACAAAAGAATGGTAAGAAGAAGATAAATAAGTTAGTCAAGCGGAAGCAATCTAGCCTGACACCGGAACAGAAGGGAAACTCGTACAAGCAGGAAAAGTGCTATACTTGCGGAGAGACAAGCCATATTTTGGCCAAATGTCCGACTAAGGGGACACCATAGGACGATTATGAGAGCACTAAGCTATGCAAAGTGATGGGCAAAGTACGAGATCAAGAGGCACTGATCTTCTTCAACAACACAGCAAAGGTCAACTAGACATGGTGGCATGGTTGGGAGTGAAGCCTGAAGCGATGTAGATAGATGCAACTCTAGCAGAACTAGGGCATCAAGTTGCAGTGACACCTTTGATCAGTAGGCTCCGCTTGCATATTCAATGACAAGTGGGAAGGGACTTAGATGTGATGTTTTCGTGGGGATGTCCGGCACCACAGAAAAAGTGTTAATGTATTCTTGGGCTTGAAAACTACAGTTGAAGAATTGGGGCAAGGATCTAGTCATTGATATAAAATTCGAAGGGGAGTGCATCCCACGCGTATCGGCGTCAAGCATTTTTAATTCATGAACACACACATTTCTCCTTACACACTCTTCATCAGAGAGAGAGAGAAGTGCATCTAAGACTTCCCCTTTCTTCTTTTTTTGCAAGAAAAAGATCCTTCCATTAGTTAATAAAACTGCCCAAAAGCCTACAACCAATCTCTACGCTACATCAGGGAGACTCTCCCAGTGAAAAGACAAAGTATGGACAATGAGGGCTAAATCACAAGATGGGAGGAGGAAACAACCACATTGATGGTCGGTAGTGCCATCTAGGCAAGCCCTTAACCATGGTGAAGAAAGGCCATGGGCGCCAAAGTCACAAGAAAGCCTCGCGGCGCTCCCGCATGCGGTCGGAGTTTCCCTGAAGTCTCTCAAACTGACCCCAAGTGTATGGATCAGCACTAGCCAAATATCACGAGCAGTCTCTTCCAGTGGGACAGAGCGAGCCTTGAAGATGCAAAAGCAGCCGGCCCGCCGGATGAACCAGAGTGTCAGAACATAGATGAGCTCCCAACATCATTCTTTATCACTGCACCACTCCTCGGGGATGATCTCTATGGAGCTGTAGGTCGACCCCCCTGAATCGCTATCATCTTGCTGGTGGAAGCCATCTCAAAACGGAGCGCAGGGCCCGTGAGTGTGGACCAAGCTGCAAGCATCAACCGAAGAATCCAGAGCCAAACCTACTGTGCCATGGGGCAATCCCACAGACAGTGACACCGACTCTCCAAAGGGTGGTGTGGCCACAAGTTGCACATGCTGCTGAGAAGCCACTGTGTACCAACCAACTCCCAACTGCAGTAGCTCTATGTGCAACTAGCCACTCAAACATGACAACTCTCATCGATTGCCTGCTTTCCCACAAGCGCTCCCAGAATCCTGACAGGAACTCGGTTGTGAGACCCTACTCCTGCCAGTGAACTGCTACAACAGGGAGAGCCTTGCTCCGTTGTGTCAATATAAGTGACGCCCCAAACGAGCTGTGCCCTAGAAGAAAGGAGTCCCTAGGTGATCGGCTGAAGAGAAAGGATCTCGCCAGAACCACTCTCCCAGGTCCCACTACACTTGTACCAATGGGCAGCTCTCCCAAGCCAAAGCCGCCAGTGTCCTGACTCAAGATTTGCTGGGTCAAGATTTATGACACAAGTCCTCCCACAGATGCCCACACAATAGATCCTCTGAAAACAACACTCTGCAACCTGTGGTGCCCCTACTGAGACTCTGTGAAGACAATTGTCTCCCTGAACCTCAAAAAACATGTAGAATACTGACTCAGAAAGCCCTAACTGCAATGAGGACCTCCAATCGCGAGAAAACCCCCATCCAACTAGGATCTAATGACTCAAGAGGGGTATGCCACTCAGCAGGTATAGCCTCTGTAATATTCTGGCACATGCTCTGCACCCCCCATGCCTCATAGCTCAATGCTCCGAATCTCCTCAAGAAGGCTTGAAAACTGTAGTCAGTCTCTGAGAGTGCGGATTGGAGCCTCTGCCATGGGACCCCAAGAAACAAGAGGCGTGCTACCAACAAGGCATCTGCATCCAAACCTGCTCCCTGCATGCATCCTGGCGCTCTGACTATTACTCAGCTGACAGCAACTCACAGTAAAGGTCAGTAGAAACTGCACGCTTATTCTTAGGCTCTGTAGCAACTGACACATCAAATGATTTCAAATCTCCTCAACTGACAAACACTAGTGTGCGCATGGCGAGGACCCACAGTCTCAGAGAACTCATCAGTAACCCTGCCGCTCAACTGGGTCCACTAAGATGCCTGCCGATGGAAGGCAAACTCATGGCGCCGCTCCTCAATGGTGGTCAGCTCCTATCGAGCTTGCTGCATCTGCTCCTCCAACCAAGGACTGTCAGGGTGGCGCTCCTACATCCGCCGTAAGGAAGCAGTGCCCCGTCTGAGACGTTTCTCCTCCTCCTTAGTTGCAGCCAAGCGAGCTGCAGACTCCTGGAGGAAGAGGCCACTAAGATCAGTAAGTCTAGTGGCCACTCTACTAGCAGGGGTGCCCTGAGTGCCCAAACTCTCTGTCCGAAGCACCTCCACCCACTCTCTGAGCTCTGTATCCAGTAGAAACCTCTCAGGGATGCGCAACATCGCACTCCCACTCCTCCGTCTGTCTGTCACAGTAAGAATCATTGGCACATGATCCGAAAAGGTAGCCCCTGCCAAAATGCATACAAATCCTCCCATGTCACAAGTGCGGTCACTCACGTAGAAGCAATCTATCCGAGATAGATCCACTCCCCCTACTCTGCGGTCAATCGCGAGAAGGATAGGCTGTCTGGGGATTGCACAAAGCCTGCATGCTGCCACACATCTGATATCCTCAATCCCAAGCTGCCAACTGAGCCCCATGCACACTAGCATGGCTACCTCTAATCCTATCTGAGGGGTCCTCCAACATGTTGAAATCCCCCCCCAACACACCACTGCTCTGCATGAGGCAAAGACTCCACAATGTGTGACCAAAACTCAGCTCGTGCACTTGCTTGGTTGGGCGCATAGATGTTCAGGAAGCCCATGAGGCTACCGTCAACCTGCATAGTAATCCACTAGGCCCTACCTGGCACAATAATACCTCTGCCCACAATGGCATGCTGCCATGAGTCCGCAATAGTCGTACATACACCTCCCTGGATGCCTGCAGCTAACCAAAAGGTCTCATAGCGGCCCCGCAAAATCTGACCACATCCCCGAATGCGGCTCTCACAAAGATGGTGCTCCCGAAGCATAAGTATATCAGTCATACCACCCACAAGGCATCTTTGAATCTCCTGACGCAAGCGACCCCTTTGACACTGAAACTAGGATCCACCTAAACCCTGCACATTCCATGAGACAATCCTCATGGGATCAATGAGAAAAGACCGATGCTGCAACAGCCACCAACCTTGCTATCTTCGAGGCCTCCTTGGATGGAGAGTAATCCACATCCGAGCAACCTCGAGATAGATCATAGGCATGTCTAAAGTAATTGTCCCACTCACACCCAAGCAGAGCGGCAGTCCGTAGAGCTACATTCTCTGTCCAAGAATTCTCATGTACATATACATAGCAAGGGAAGCTCTAAGTGTTGGCAAAAAAGTGAACCACAATGTGCCTACATCTAGTTGCATCCGGTGGCGAACTTAGCTAGCGGCCAAAGTGTCTGTATCAAATCTATCACCCCCCGGTCCCCTCTGTGGTGTGAGAACTCCACCTCTGCTGCGAGGCTCGCTTGCTCTACTGGCGACAGAGCAAGTCGGTTGGTGGGCTCCATGGGGTCGGGGGGGGGGGGCTTCATCCGAGTCCCTTTCAGGCAGAGCACGAGTTTCCATTTATGTCTGCTATTACAAGTGAGGGCGGAGAAGAAAAAACGTTTTCCTACTGGAACGAACACACCAAGCGAGTCTGAGGAGCTGCTAGCAAAGCCCGATGAGGAGAACCGAAGCGGGAAAGAGAAAAAAAAAGGCCCCGGGGGGGGGGGGGGGGGGGGGGGGGGGGGGGTGGACAAGGTAGCAGTAGGGAGTTGGACAGCGAGGGGTGACAAGGCTGTGGCAGGGAGCTAGACAGCGAGCAGTGGGCAAGGTTGCGGCAAGGAGCTGGACAACGAAGGGGGGAGGGCAGCCGGCAACGGGAGGGGCGGTCAACGAGGAGAGGGGAAGGGGTGAGCGCAGCGAGGCGCGGGGGGAAGGGGGGGGGGAAGGGGGGGGGGGGGGGGGGGGGCGCAAAACAGAGCAGGGGGAGGGTGCACGACGCAGCAACAGCGAGCAGGGTGCACGATTGTTTCTGAATTTACATCTTGAGAGTTCCCCTGTTTTGTTTGAGTAGAGCGCCTAGGTTATCTCAAGTCTCACAAAAATTGTTTTTTGGAAAGTCTTCTTGGTAAGCTTTCTCCTAAGCAACCTCAAGATCACACCCTTGATTTGGTTCTAAGAAATTCAACTCCTAACAAGCCCCCAACCCAGGCACAATAGGAAGAGATCATGAGTCAAGTGAGTGAGCTTCTAGCCAAGAGTCTGATTCAATCGAGTTCATCACCCTTTTGTTCACCAATGCGTCTTCTGCAAGAAAAAAACGGATCGTGGTATTCTTAGTCTATCGATTGCAGTGCTCTCAATAAGATCACCATCAAGAACACGATTCCAATACCCAAGATCGATGATATACTTGACAGCTTATAGGTTTCTACTTGCTTCAATAGGATCAATATGAAGAGTGAATACCATCAAATCAAGATCGCAGATCGCTCCTAGAGATGTACACTAGACCGATGTCAATAGAATGATGGACCGGATTTTTAGAGAGCATACACAAAATGTGGGCGTAGTTTTTGATCACATCATTGTTCTCTCGAAGTCCGAAGCAGAGCATCAAGAGTATCTGGCACAATATTTAGAGCGTAGAGGGAGCACAACCTTGTTATCACGAAAAGAAAAGCGAGTTGTTTATGTGAGAGATACACTAGGAGGGGCATATTGTGTCACCTAAGGGTGTCAGTATGGATCTGGCAAAGGTAGGGCCTATCGCAATCGGCCACCTTTGCAGAATGTGCTTTATGAGACAAGCTTCTTTAGGTTATGTTCTTATTAGCGAAGGTCTATCAGACAATTTGCGAAGATTTCTTCGCCATTGCATGCCCTTACACGGAAAGGTGTACCATCTCACTTGGGGACCTACTCAAATTAAATCATTAGAGCGACTGAAGGAGAAGTTGAGCACACAACGTATTTTGGTACTTCTAGATTTGAAGAGGCCTTTCGAGGTGCATTGCAATGCATGTGCTCACAGTTTGGAAGCAGTGTTGATGCACGATGGGCATATGGTAGCATATGAGAGTCGGATTCTCCTAAAGTCGGAGAGGGTTGGACAGATTTATGAGAAGGAGCTCTTACAGTGACTCATGCTTGGTGATTTTTGGAAGCATCACTTATCACGAGGCTGTGACAACCACTAACCTTAGTTGTTGGTTTCTTTCCCTTGATTTTTATTTAGTTTTCGGGCTGTTCTATATTTCCTACACATTTCTTTTGGCTTCATTGCCCTTATTCAACTCCTCGCGTTATTTTTCTTTACATGTGTTCTCTTATTGGGTCCCTGGATTGTCAGCATATTGGCGTGCATAGTGGTGAATGGCTCCTACACTTCTAAGCCACAACCTTCCCAATAGCATACTATACGCTCCTTGCAAATCTAATACCAAAAAATTGGTTATAAATTTTGTAGAGCCTGCCTTGATCTGAAGGTTTTCTGTTAAACTACTTGCTTGGACTATCTGCTGATCCGCCATTTGAACTCTTCGGCCGAGAGTTTCACCCGCAGTAGTGAAGGCTAGGTCGCCACGGGTTGGTCGGGCGAATCGGCACTGAAATCCGAGTAGTAAAAGTATGTCTAGGCACAATTCAAAGTCATTTAGGCCCCACACGACACTTTATAAGTTGGTAGGTACTAGGAAATTAACACAAGAGGAAAACTGGACACATGGCAGCACCGAAGCTCATCTCCAAGCCACCTCAGCTGGGTGCGCCCACATTTGAGAGAAGAGGTCGATTAGGGCTGCTTCTTGCTCATTAAGTGATCATACAGTGTATGTGTGTGTGTGAGTAGTGGGTGCAGGTTTCACATCTTTAATGGAAAGCTTGCCTTCTCCCATGTCTTATGTAGCATGATGATTCTGCTCTCGTGCACCTTTCTCCCTTTTAGATACATAATGGTGATGCCCAGCTCAAGGGCTACTCATCTGTATGTACAGTCGTGTGGGGTTCATGTGTGATTGCCGAGGCAAGAGCCTCTTGTCCGGGTATTGGATTACTAATTGCTAATTCCCCACAGATACTGGTTGATTCGGAGAGATTTCGTACGAGAAATCTCGTCCAAATCAAAGGGCAAGTAGCCTTACAAGTGCAAGACCTCAAGGGCTTGCTACAGATGCGATCGACACGCGAAACGGAGCCCGAAACAGGAAATTTCAACCTGTTGTGTATTATTACAGGTTTAGAGTTTTGACCCTTTTTGATCCCTAATACTAGGGGAAGCTAGGGGATCATTGTATAGGTGTTTTGGTGCATTTTGGGGCAGAAAACAGAGAATTCAGTCTGCTGTAATTTCTCGCTAGGTTTGCGAAAGTGCTCTAATACGACAGGAAAGTCACCTATGTCATGGGGATTTTGTCACCACGTGAAACTGGCCCGTAGGGCGGTAAACTTTGGCTTTCACCCAAAACTTTACTTTAGAATTTAGGACACAGAGAAACTTTGCAAATAACAACTTGTAACGCGAATTGATACTTCAAACACACACGACTTGAAAGCTAGAGCGCTACCAAGCACACGCCGACACCTCTTGGCCCCAAAGACTCGCACCCCTTCCGGTATTACTTTATTGTTATTGCGAATAGACGACCAGAATACTTTCACCTATCTCTCACCAAGCTGTCCAAACCTGTCCATGGCTGTAATTACAAGTTTTTGGCCCAATTTCGCCAACATAACGGCGCAAAATCCTATGTAGGGCAAAAGTACGCGTCAAGGACACTATCCCTTGTGGTTAGGAAGCTTTCCAATGAGCTGCAGGTCAATTTCAGTGTGCTGTAATTCCCTTTTTTAATACTCTCAGGTGCCCAAAGCCCTGTTTAAGCATTTTGAGGCTCCCCCGACGTTGTCCTACAGTTCAGGTGAGAAACCCTAAACCTGCAGAAAAACACAGCAGGCTGTAATTCTCTGTTTTGGATCATTTTGCACAGAGCGAGCACGCCCACGCGTGTCTCAGATGCTCCCGCACGCAATGAAATAGTTCCCCTTTGAAACGGACGAGTTTCCACGCTAGAAAACTCTCAGTTTTTGCAATCCTACGCGATGGAATTGTGCGTACCTGTGGGAGATTAGCAATTAGCTAATCCGGTTCCTGTTCAGAAGGCACTTGCCTCGGCAAACGCACATAAACCCTCAGAACTATACATGGTCAACTCAGTAGCCCATCTAGTGGGGCATTACCATATATGCCAAATGGGAGAGAGATGTGCGAGAGCAAATCGTCGCGCTACATAAAGCAAGGGAGAAGGCAAGCTTTCCATTAAAGTTGTGATCACCTGCACCCACTACTCACACACACACACATTGTGAGTTGCAAAATCAGCCCCTCTCAAATTGGGCGCCCCCTCCAGCTGATGGATCTCGCAAATTGCTCTCGAGCCGCCATGTGTCTAGTTTGCCTCTATAGAGTTAATTCCTAGTACCCACCGACTTATAAGTGTAGCAAGGGGGCCTAAATGACTCTGAACGGAGCCTAGACACCCTTTTACTACTCAGATTCCAGTGCCAGTCGGCTTGACCAACTCGTGGCGACAAGGCCTTCCCGTTTGCGGATGAAACTCTCGGCCATCAGCCGTTTTACACTGGCCACACAATGTCCGGCCATTTGCAACTTTAAAAAGAGGGTCCCAAAAATTAAATAAAAATCATTGGAAGGAAACCAACAACTAAGATTAGCAGTTGCCACGTCCTCATGACATACCCCCCTCTTGAAATCGCAAACGTCATCGATTGCGTGCCATATATACATGCCATTGATGATTTTGTCCCACTTAGGAGATGCCACCATTAGTTTTAGGGCTGGCCTAACATGATAGAATCGACGAAGCATCATGAAATTGTAGGCAAACCTGCTCTCTGCATATTTGAGCAACTAGGGTAAAGGCTCCGATAAAAGGACAGGCCATCAAAGAAGGACAAATCTTAAGTACATTGAGGTGCCATTTCTAGTACACAACAATGCCGACGAACTGATGGTTTAGCTGAGTTGTCTTTTTCTCATTGGTCGGGTTTCTGGTTCAATTCTCGTACACCTCTGTCTTTTTTCGACCTGAAGGGTTTGTCCACCTTTCGGGGCTTCGATTTTTTGCACAGGAGTTGAGAAACGATTGTCGCGCTCTCTGTGTGTACTACCGGACGCGAAGTCGTCTACCTCTTTCAAAACTACTATCACTCAGCAACAGATCATGCTCAAAATTAGCGGCTATAAAAGATCATACGCCATGCGCGATGAAATTTCTTCTCGTTGTCCTTAATATGGAGCTTTTAGCCTACTTCTTGGAATGTCTCCTGTACAATGCAAGACCCACATGCATCACACTTGACCACAAAACATTTTTGTAAGTCGGGAGAACCAACACTAGATCGATGGAAAGTTTCCGCTTCAAAGTGTTATTAGATCCTTAGAAGTCCATTGAAAAATTGCCCCTTTCTTCGTCAAATCATGCAAGCAAGCTGCGATAGAGACAAAGTGTGCACCAAACCGTCTATAACAAGAGGCAAGACCCACGAAGCTACGAACTTCATGTATGTACATCAAATTGGGCCACTCCTGGATTGCCTTAACCTTCTCTAGATCCATGTAAACGCCATCTACACACGTTTTGTGTCCGCTTTCTTGCATAGAGAATTCACTTTTCTCAATATCAATATCCAATTCGTGATTGCACAATATTTCACAGACCAAAGCAAGATGTCGTCGATGGTCTTCATCATTCTTGGAAAACTTGATCAAGTCGTCCATGAAAGTGCCAACAAAATTGCGATGCTTGCGCAAAATATGCTCCATCACGCGCTTGAATGTGGCTGGTGTGTTTGTCAATCAAAAGGAATAATCAAGAACTCATATAAACCAAAAGTTGTTCAAGAAGCTGTCTTTAGAACATCTTAGGGCTTAATGCAAGCTTGATGGTACCCACTCTTCATGAGAGTGCTGCTAAAGTACGACAATCCTTAATGCCGATCCAAACTATCATTAATGCAAGGAATAGGGAAACGGTATTTCATGACTATTTTGTTCAAGGCACGATCATCAATGCACATGTGCCATGAACCAGCCTTTTCTAAACAAGGAGAACTAGAGAACAATAGAAAGAAGAACTTGGCTGAAAATTTCATCTTGTTGTGCTTTACTTTATCGATAAGATGCCCAGTTAAAAGGTAAGGAACCGGGAATTAAAGGGATTTCATGATCTTCAAGGTGCAAAGGAGGCAGCACAATAGATAGGCGTTCTTCAAGCAATCCGAATACTTTTTGTAAAAAGTGCCATCGATCTTGATCTAGTGCTGAAAGTGATTATGACTGAATCTGATTAAGGAACACAACTGGGGTTTGCACAAATCATGTATGTGGAAAGAGAGCTGTTAAATAGTTTTGCAACAAAACAAGTGGATACAAAAGGGACAAACTCTGTTGTTTGCTCTGGTGGGAAAGAAGGATCTCCCTATCTCGAGAGCGAAGTACGGCATTATACTTATCAAACCAAGGCATCCCCAACAAAACATCACTACCAGCTAAATCCATATTGTAAAAGTAACTGAATCCGCAAAGCCCTTATGGACTTCGAGGGAGCCCACAGGTGGTGTAGTAGAACCATAAGTGCCATTTGCCGTTTGAGCTTCCAAAAAGTGGCCTTTTGAGTATTCTTACCGATTATATGATGCCCCATGTGTGAGAGGAGATGTTACCCAAGGACTATCTATCCCTTCCACAAAATTATGAGTTCAATGTCAACACCATAGATGTAAATTAGCACATGTATATCAAGGAAGGGTCTTTTAACATTCAATTGAAGCTCTGTAAACACAAATTTGCAAAATAAATAAGCATTGATACCACTTTACCATTACCAATATGCAACAACTCACAAAGGCAGAGAATAGGGCCTGTCAAAGCTCCATTGTCTTTGATCAATTGAAGGAAATTCAACTCTCAATGCTTAATTGCACAAATGGAATATATTTATACATATATATATTTATAAGAAAGAAAAGAAGCCAAAGCCCACGGCAAGTTTAGTGCCAGACACGGTGGGTGACAGGCCAAGTACGGATGCCAGTGAATTATGCAAAGCATGGTGTAAAGTCAAAGATCAGACGGCACTTATATATATATATATGTGTGTGTGTATATATATATATATATATATATATATACACACACACATATATATATATGTGTGTGTGTGTATATATATATATATATATATGTAACAAACTGCTGACGTGTCAAAGCCTAAAGAATGGAGCCAACTTACAGATGCCGGCCGAGGGGCCTAAACCCTAAGAAGCAGTAGAAGAAGTGTCACAGAGTGAGGACGTGGTAACCCTAATTGCTGAAACCCTAATTCTGGAAACCCTAACCCTAAAACCTGCAAACCCTAATTCTAGAAACCCTAAGAAGAACAAGCAACAGAAGAAGAAGTCCTACCAACTTATGGGGATCCCGTCCGATGGGGTCCCAAGTGGCATAAAGACATTAAAAATAAAGCAGAACACACTCAAAAGACTTTGCACATCAAAATATGATGATGTGGCACCTGTACGGACGTCCCGTAATTCGCGGCGGATTTTTAGGGAAATCCTGAAATTTTAGGAAAGTGATTTTTTGGAGTCAGCTTTTCATATTTGATGCTTTTAGGCTTTGGGCCTTTAAATATGAGCCTTTGGGGCCCTCTCTGGCACTCTTCAGCGCGCAGATTGCAGAGGAGGTGCTCCCCGGCTGTTGTACTTTGCGAATCAGCAATAATATAAAGAAATACCGAAAGGGGCGCCAAGGTTTGGGGCCAATACTCTGTGGGGTGGAATTTCGCCACTCCGTGTCGCGTGTCGTCTCTCTCTCTCTCTCCATTTCAGTTCAGTTGTTATTCGAAGTGCTTAAAGTTGTTCAGTCTGTTCTTTTCTATTGGCACGTGGTGCCCGCATTTGTGACAGTGGTATCAGAGCATCAGGCGTGTGCTTTTCTGAAAGCATACCGGTCCTACAAAAGAGCAGACAGAGCTATTGGAATTGAATTATATTTGAGGTATCAGCCACTCCCACCCTTACTTCATCGTGCATCGGGCGCGCTCCCGTCTTCACCGCAGTGTCTTACAGGGCATAAGCCAATTAAGATCACTTGCAAGAGAAGGATCCAGATTTGTTTCAAGTCACTGTTTTTTTTCTCAGAAGCAGTGTCATGCAGATGTTGATGTCTACAGCTACCAAGCAGCATACTCCAAGTACTTGGCAAGCTTTCAAGAAAATATTTGCCCGAAGTTATATGGTTTCTGACATCTTCCTTCGGAGTGCAACTTCTGGCAGAGTGGGGTATCCTGAAATGCTTGCCATGGAAACCCTAGCAGATTATAAATTGAAATTTCTCGACATCTCTCAGTAGATGTCTCTTCACGAGCAGATGACCTTGGAGGTTCAGTGTGATTGCTATCTCTTGGGACTACCATCGCCGCCAAAGAAACACTGTCTGTCCAAGAGCTGATGGACCATGTTGTGCTCGGCTACGACCTCATGGAAGGAACCTAACCCTAATTTTTGGTGCAGGTTTCAAGATGGAAAGTCAGTTGACTTTTCGAGCTCGATGTCAACTTTCGAGCTCGATTGATGTCGAGATTGCTTTCTAAGTTTAAGTTTTGTTTGATCTTGTTTGGTGATCCTGTTTGGACTTTGTTTGAAATGGATGCTATCTGCTTTAAGTCTGTCTTGGTGCCAATTTGAAATGTTTGACTTTGGTTTCAATGCCGGTTTCATTGATTGGTGATTTTTACTCCCGAGTGGAGGAGTGAGAAAAACTGTCTTGATATTGTTTGAACCTCGGAACGACGCAGGCCGATGCCTGGGGAGCGTTTCGTTGTATGCTTGAACCTCCGAGCGACGCATACTGCGGTCTGGGGAGCGTTTGGTTGTACAGTCCTCTGAGCTCATGGCCCGGACCTTCTTAGGTTATTTGTGGGGGGAGTGACGAGGTAGTCGTTGAGTAGCTTCATACCGCAGACCGTTTGTCTCGGAGGAGTGCTCAACGGCGCTGTTTGTTGTGTCTTGTAACATGCATATGTGAGCATTTGTGTTGCATTGTGATGTGTCAATTACTAAATATTCCTAATTGGATGAGATTGCCTGGGTATGTAATTTTAGTGCATCAAGACACCCGTGGAAGATCAGTACGGTCTGGGTGTGATGGCTAATTTTACTACGCCGGAATATCAAGAGTTCCAATCTGGACGAAAGGAGAAGCTAACTCCTTGATCAAAACAACCGAAGGAGAAGCTAACTCCTTGATCAAAAGAGCGGAAAGGAGAAGCTAACTCCTTGATCAAAACAGCCGAAAGGAGAAGCTAACTCCTTAATAAAAAGAGCAAATTGATTGTCCCTCGGAATGTCCCTCAGAAATTTTTGAGCTAACTTGAGTTGTTTTGCAGATATGCTGTAATCGCGGACGATTACTCTCTTTCAAGAAGGGGAGATGTAACAAACTGCTGACGTGTCAAAGCCTAAAGAATGGAGCCAACTTACA